>NW_013666057.1:95539-116770 GCF_000517525.1 Limulus polyphemus
TGTGTCAGAGTTCGTGAAAGTGTTATATGAAAGGATGGATTATATTCATCATCAAGTGCGTTCAAACTTGAAAACGTCTGCTGATTCCATGGAGCTATGTTATGGTAAGAGATCTACTGAAGCCAGCTTTGTATCAGGAGACAAGGTGTGTTTGTATAATCCCAGGAAGATCAAAGGGAAGTCTCCTAAGTTGTCTTCTCCAGGGGAAAGTCCATATGACATAGTGGATCGTCTCTCAGACGTGACTTTCCGAGTAAAATTGGGTCGGAGAGGTAAACCAAAGGTTGTGGATGCCTACAGGCTTTGGCGTTATCATGGTCCAGGACATTTCAGTTGTACCGAAAGGAACAATGGAACAAATGATGCTGCTGAAGATGTGTCACCTGAAAAAAGCCACTGTCGAAGAAGAAACTCTATCTGGTTTAGAGAAGGGAAACGGTTGCGCCATTAATGAAGTTATTACCACTGATGTGACTATTACCGATAATAGGTTATTTCCTGATGGAGGAGATGAACTTTATGTGAAGCAGAAGCCAACGAGATGGAGACTAGTACGGAAGAAAATACGCCCCGTAAAATTAAGAGACTTTGTTGAATTTTAATTTTGTGTTTGTAAATTATGTACATTTAATCAAGTTATTGTTAATTATCTATTGGTTTCATGTAAGTGGGACGAACAATACTAAGGAAGGGTGCAGTGTTACGACAGCGGAAGTCGCGCGACGCTAGGAGCATGCGTTGGAGTTCTAGAAAGATCGAGGAACCTGTCGAACGTCCTAGCGTTTGCTAGACGCGCGCTCATATTGTATATAAGCGCGGCAAATAAAGCGAGAGAATTAATCGGAACTGGAGTAGCAGATATAGAGATTGAAGATAATAGACACAGTTAATCGAGTCAAGTGAGCGGTAGTGACCGTATGTAAAGTGCGTAAATCGTTGTGAATTATAGCGTGTGTTTAAGTTAAAGTGACTGCGATAATTAAGTGTATTGCAAAGTTGAATTGAGAAAGAATAAACTAGTTTTATTTAAGAAAGGATTTGTATCGCTGAAGTTTCTCGGAAAGAATTTCTATGGAACAAACGAACACAGACGTAACGATTATTATAGGACTCCAATTTATCATTTAACCGTATGTCACGTGGGAGTTTGTGTCTTTAATAAACTTTTTATACAAGTGGCTGATTCACATTTTATATGTTGGGATATTGCGCATAACAATAATTCATTCTTTGGTTGTAAAAACTATCTTCCTTGAGATTCAAGTTACATTTGCTTGAAATAGTATTTCTTTTCAACGGAAGTAAATCGTTAATATATATTGAAAATCATGTTAATCAAATGATTAATGTACTTGTTTTTGAAGTATTCATTTGCGTGTTTTAATAACTCGATGTTGTTATTCTCATATAAAGATATCTACTACCATCTTAACAATTTTCGTTCCTCAAGTGTTATATTTGAGTTATTTATTTGTGTGCTTTAATCGCTTCATTTTGTTATTCTGAAAGGAAAACATCTGTTATCCTTTTACTAATTTGCATTCCTGTTCTGGATATTGTTCTGGTGAGATCTGAAGAGCTCTTGCGTACAAATTTGTACTGATGTTTGAAATAATATGTACATTAAAGCGTTCGCAATTCGTTTTCATGCAATAAATGTTCTACTGAGAAAAAAAAGAGATCAAATCTTACCACCATTGTTGTATAAATTCAAACAGTTGCGTTTTGCAAGTTATATATATATATGTATGTCTATGAAATTCTTCTACTTGTATGTCATTCTCATTGCAGTTTTTATGGAAGATAATACTTCGGCCAGTATCGATAATGGTATACGTGAAAGCCATTCGTGGCATTACTCCCGAGATAGTTTTCTAAAGATTAGTTATGTTGAGTCTTTCGTGCCGTTACCAACAAAAGGAAAGCATCTTCCGTGCTCAGAATATTACATTACTTGAACTCTGCACGGAAGATGTTAGCACATGAAATGCGTGTTTGTCGGGGAACTCATAACATTATTATGCATTAGTTATAGCATATAGTTTTGCTTCTGATGTTCTATGATAATTTATTCTTTGTCTAATACTGTTCTCAAATGGTTGAGAACCACGCTTTGATGTTACTATGCATTTAATATCCTTTCTTTAAACTTCACGCAGTCCATTATTGAACTGTAGAAGTATCCACACCAGTTATTTAAAAAAAAAATAGTTTCAGAAGCTGGTTTAACATGTGTGCTTGCTATATGATTTGGAAAATGATAATAGCATTTTAATCTCAAACGTTTTCGTTGCAACGACTCGAAGACTTTTTGATGATTATTTTCTTTAGTACATTATTAAAGATGTATTTCTTTCCTGTGTCATTTTTAGTATGCATTTGTGTTTGAAACATGATCTGATGTCTTTTTTTTTTATATCTTTCGTAAAAATTTCTCAGTTTTCATTATCACTTTTCGACTGTTTAAAACTAACTATGCATATCTATTAGTTTGGATTCATTACGTATTCTCTGTACGAATGGGGATGGACAGAATGGCTTGAGTAAGCACAATAGCTGGTATTTCGTGATTGTATTCATAGAGATTTTCACTCGTAGCGACGACCGTTTCACGAAGTATTTGTACTCACTCATGGGTTTCAAAACGAACTGGTTTAGCTCTTAAGTCACGCTTGCGGAAAACCCCGTGTAATTAATTGCAGGGTTGACTGACTGCATGACCGTGGGATAGCCAAACACAACATTTAAATTATCAACAGTTGTAGCTTGAAGACAACACGCTCGTGCGTTCACAACATGCTGCTTCAAGACATGATACGCGCTGGACAGTGATAGTGCGAAATACCTGTTTAACAGGATAGAGAATTAGAGAAACGGTGTAGAAAATAAATTAGCTTGGTAAAACCGCCCAACCCTAAATATCCAGATTATTTAGATAATACGACGTGTCTAAATGAAGTGACAAGGTTATAAGAAAATCAAGCCTAGTGTTGCAAGGAAAAACCTTGACTGAGTTCGTTAGTCAAGTTCTTATTACAGGATATTAATTTTATAACCAACTGTCATGAAGAAAAAAAATCATATCGTTTAGGTTTCCCGAATGAATTTTGTAATATTGGGATAATATAATTTTATTAAAATAACAAATTGCCACTCAAAAAATAAAAATGAAAAGTTATTTCTCGGAAGCACCGATCTTCTTTGTAGCGTTTTTTTCTGTCGTAATTAAAACATGATCAACCTAAATTTTATGTACATGTCTGACAGCGTCAACTGTAAAACGTGTAAACTTAGATTTGTGTTAAGATAGCAATCTATATACTGTTAAATCATACTCAGTCTAAATTGTTTGTATATGCCAGTCAGCATCAATTGCAAAGTGTCTAAACTTAGCTCTAAGACAGAACTCTATAAACACATAGCGAGCATATAAACATATTAAACAATGTTGTGACGAATTTCAGTAAAGTATGTATATTAACTAGGGTTGCAACCAAGTTTATTAAAATATATTTCAATATAAATAGCTTGTCTGATTTATCCTGTTCGAGAATACGTAATCTGTGAGTGAAATGTTTTGATGTTGGTCCTTGTATGATAGGAAGGACGTGTCCATAATAATTTGTAACAGTTTAACCCATGTTGTTAAAAGATTGTCTCTGAACTTATGTTAATGTCGTTGTTAAGCTAATCATATATGTTACTGTAAAAAATAAAAAGGTGAAATTTTGTAATTAAATTATTCTTCGGCGAAATGAGCAAAAATAGCTATTGTTAGAGAATATATTATAAACACTGTTTATTTACGAAATATAATTAATATCGCTAGCTGCAACCTGTAGAACATTAATTAGTACGCTTAAAATTGCCAGTTACTGCTTTAACTTGTCCAAAAGAGTCGCATTTAGGAAAAGGAGACACTCAGGAACGAGAGTGGATCCTTTTATACTGATATAATATTTAAATTTGCGTAACGAAATTTGATGAGTTATGGGTGATTTATCACTTTTTTCTGTAAATACTTCACAAATCTCTCTGATGTTCTCGGTGGGTTCTGGTGTTGACGTAAACGTGTCTAGTGAAGTCCCAAAAGCTCTTTGAATTAATTTAGGTCAGAACCTCTTGCTACCCAACCCTTGAGCCTTATTGCTTCTTGTTAAAGGTTGATCTAACCCAGTCCTCGCAGCGTGACGCAAACTATTGTCATGTATCAAGACATAGTTTTGTCCTATTGTACGTACAAAAGGTTGTACAACTGAGTCCAATGTCACATCAGTTTATCGTCAAGCAATATTTAAACCTTTCGAAAGCATAATAAGATCATTACATACATTCGTATTAATGCTACATAACTGGATCCTACCAAAACGAGTATACCATATTAAGTGATCTTACACTTCGATCATCGTTAACCTGTATGTTTCTTTAGACAGGAAGTAAACAGGAACCGTCTATCATTAGTAAGTTGAGACATAAAGTCTTGATTTATCTGTAAAACACGCAGGCTTTCAGTGGCGTTGTTGCCTGTTCTTGTGACCTAAACAAAAACCGAATGAACTGTGCGATCAACTGTGAGACCGAAAGAGGCCTTTTTGACCGTAAGCCATACTCACGAAGTTTAATCCTTTCTATTTAATCACTGATAATTATTCCTTGCTATCCAGCAGCAGTGGATTAGTGAATCCTAACAATCGTGTTACATCAAACATGCTTTGTAGTCGCTATGAGAAAATCCTATAGACTGGATAGGTGAAGTGAAGAAAATGTGTCATTGGCCACTATTCAGTTCTTCACATTATATAGCCGCATAATAGCAAGTATAATAAATAAACTTGGATCCAGCTTATCTCTATTTGGTTAACTTGTGTTCAGGGTTACTGATGAGGAGTGAAATTATCCGAAACTAGTATAACCCAATAACACACGTTGATCAAAGTTTAGATTGAACTGGACCTCCCTTGAACTGAAACTTCGAGATTAAACAATTTTCGGAATACTAAGTTTATTTATTAACCATGCTACGTACAAAATGTTTGTAATTAATCTTCCAGATTATCTGGTCCAAAGACCCGGTCCGACAGTGTTCTTATATTATCCCTGCTGCAGGCCTAGATACGCCCAAAATGAACTACCACTTACATTTTTCCTGCTGCAGGCCTAGATACGCCCAAAATGAACTACCACTTACATTCTTCCTGCTGCAGGCCTAGATACACCCCAAATGAACTACCACTTACATTCTTCCTGCTGCAGGCCTAGATATACACTAAATGAACTACCACCTCCCTCTGTGCTTTTTTCCTTCCAAAATTTGATTGAACATCCATATATCAAACAATTTTTTTGGTGTTACATTGCTATATATCAGTGAGCTCATCAAATGCGTATTACAGGTATGCTTAAACGATGGGTTGTAATTGAAGTAAAGTTACATCACTGGTTGTGTCTGTGGGCAAAGATACACATCATCGTAAAGTTACATCACTGTTTGTGTCTATGGGTAAGGATACGCATCATCGTAAAGTTACATCACTGGTTGTGTCTATGGGCAAGGATACACATCATCGTAAAGTTACATCACTGTTTGTGTCTATGGGTAAGGATACGCATCATCGTAAAGTTACATCACTGTTTGTGTCTATGGGTAAGGATACGCATCATCGTAAAGTTACATCACTGTTTGTGTCTATGGGTAAGGATACGCATCATCGTAAAGTTACATCACTGTTTGTGTCTATGGGTAAGGATACGCATCATCGTAAAGTTACATCACTGGTTGTGTCTATGGGCAAGGATACACATCATCGTAAAGTTACATAACTGGTTGTGTCTATGGGCAAGGATACACATCGTAAAATTACATCACTGTTTGTGTCTATGGGCAAGGATACACATCATCGTAAAATTACATCACTGGTTGTGTCTATGGGCAAGGATACACATCATCGTAAAGTTACATCACTGGTTGTGTCTATGGGCAAGGATACACACATCGTAAAGTTACATCACTGTTTGTGTCTATGGGCAAGGATACACATCATCGTAAAGTTACATCACTGTTTGTGTCTATGGGCAAGGATACACATCATCGTAAAGTTACATCACTGTTTGTGTCTATGGTAAGGATACACATCATCGTGGTTTTTCACGTATTCAGATATATTTAAACTATATCTGTGTCATCAGCAAAATTGCCGATTATATTACCTTTTTTAATGAAAAATATGTACCGAGGGTAAAATTAATCATTGTAATATGTTGTCCGAGTCCAAATATTAAGTGCTAGCCGTCCGCATCACGGTCCGGAATCTTCAAACAAAATTACATTATATTGTTATTGAGTTTTATGATATTCAAATAAGTAATACAATTGATTTGACATGGCATTTCATGTTATTTATAAAATTCAGAATTTCAAGAAACCTTTATCTAAGTATTATCATTGCTAATTTTATTAATCTGAGTTGAATGCAAAACTGCAGTTTTTACTTTTATATTTTGTAAATACTTTACTTGAATACTGCTACATTTAAAGTTCAAAGAGCCTTTTTACCCTTAAACATAAATCTTAGAGAAAAAATATGGCCTGGAAATTCCAGACTGATGAAAATATTTAACACAATAAAAATCATGTTACTAATTATTACTCTTCCAGGACACCGGCTTCAAGAGAAGGATTGGTTTATTTTAAAAATTTTCTTACACCTATTCTTTTACTTTCAGCAACAACACTCTGGAATCGCACACCTAATGGTTCGTATCTGTTTCATTCTTTTGTATTGTTCTGCACGAATAATGCTTGTTGTGTTAGCATTGAAGGGGGTTTCTTTCGTATCATTAAGAGTTACTAATGTCTTTGTTTTGCTTGCTTATTTTATATTAATTACAATTAATTATACCTAGTTTTGTATACAGATTGCCGTGCTTTCATGTTTAGAACTTTGTGTATGTTTATTTGCTTATTTGTATCGTTTGTGTATTGTAGGTGTTTGGTATGGTTATAGATCGTTTTAAAGTTTGTTTTATTTCGTATGTATCGTTTGTGTATTGTAGGTGTTTGGTATGGTTATAGATCGTTTTAAAGTTTGTTTTATTTCGTATGTATCGTTTATGTATTGTAAGTGTTTGGTATGGTTATAGATCGTATTAAAATTTGTTTTATTTCGTATGTATCGTTTATGTATTGTAGGTGTTTGGTATGGTTATAGATCGTATTAAAGTTTGTTTTATTTCGTATGTATCGTTTGTGTATTGTAGGTGTTTGGTATGGTTATAGATCGTATTAAAGTTTGTTTTATTTCGTATGTATCGTTTGTGTATTGTAGGTGTTTGGTATGGTTATAGATCGTATTAAAGTTTGTTTTATTTCGTATGTATCGTTTATGTATTGTAGGTGTTTGGTATGGTTATAGATCGTATTAAAGTTTGTTTTATTTCGCATCGTAAGACTTGTTTTCGCACAACAGAAGCTTAAGAGGATCAATAAATAGCTACACAACTCTGTATATATAGATAAATAAACGTTTCAGTTGGCGTGTAAAACACAGTCAAATAATACATGTAATGCTACCGGAGTACTTTATTGTTTACCATATTTTACATTCTAAATCGTACAAATATATTCTTTATCCTGCATTTTTGGTACGATGTGGTATAACTATCCAACATGTGAATTTTATTTGAAAAACGTACAATCTAATTAGCTTCTTATGTTATTTCATGTTTCATTGTTCAATTAACAAGTATCATAATTCTGACCTGTATAAATGTAAACTTTGTTTAGTAAGTGCATTATCTTTTATTACCTAACAGAATATTTACTCATTTTTATACTATTTTTATTTTTTGCAAAATAGTATGGATAGAATGTTTTCGTTATGTATCAAACGCTAAACTCCGTGATTCGGTTATTCGAAGTCGATAGAGCGTAGATTCAGGGTTGTATAGTTTTCGCTAAACAAACATTACATGGAAACATTAGTTAACAAACTGATTAGTAACTTAAATCCAGTTGCATTCATAACCACACCAAGTGTAATATTTAAAATTATGTTTATATTTTTAAATCTGAGACGACAACTTTTGATTCTTTCGCTTTGAACTAACTCCCAGGTGACTAGTTACACTTCATCAGCTAACGATATTTAAAAAGCTTATACACTGTTAGTTATTTTAACATTAAATGGGTTCTCTTTCGTATCATTAATATCATTATGGTCTATCGGTGGTTAGGGAGCTCGACTCGCAATCTGAGGGTCGCGGGTTCGAATCCCCGTCCCACCAAACATGCTCGCCCTTTCAGCCGTGGGAGTGTTATACAGTGACGGTCAATCCCATTATTCGTTAGTAAAAGAGTAGCCCAAGAGTTAGCGGTGGGTGGTGATGACTAGCTGCCTTCCCTCTAGTCTTACACTGCTAAATTAGGGACGGCTAGCGCAGATAGCCCTCTTGTAGCTTTGCGCGAAATTCAAAACAAACAAACAAACAATGTTCTCTATTACTCCACACAGGTTTTAGCGTTTGTTTAAAAGACTGTGTACACGAGGAAGCATGTTTCCAGAAAAGTGTTTTTCCCAAACATGTTTATACAAATATTGTCAGGAAACATTATCGTACTTTTGAATAAAGTTATTAACTGTAGCAAAATTGCAAAGCCTTCCATCTTCTTTTGAAATGGACATGTTGCAAAGTTATATGACAAACTCTCGCTAACAGTCTACATATTGGCTAAAGGTAAAATGTTTCTCACATTGGAAGCCAGGTCTACTCCGAGACAAGTTTCTTTGTTTCTGGAAACACGGAATAGCCACCATACACGAGAAAACACTATGTCGCAAAATATAGCCTTGCAAACGTATTTCCTCATGTATACTTAATAATGTAAATAATTTGTCAACAAAGGGATTTATATTGCTAGTACTAACACTACATATTAAAATGTAAGATGGAGTTTACACAATTGAATGTTATCTTAAAGAAATATAAAATTTAAGATTTTATTCGTTTAACCTAGAATATAAAACATACATTTAAAAACAAATACTAATATAAATCCGAAACGACTTCTAAAAAAATTGTTGAAAGGCTTCTTATAACCAAAAACGGGTTGTTTGACTTATGAAAGTATATAAGCGTATCATGTTCTTAACAAATCGCAAAGTCGTAAATCGATTAAACTTTCCAAGCTCTCTCACTTGTTGGCCAGTTCTTGGCTTCATAACTTTATGGCTTTTAAATTTTTAGGTTATTAAAATAATCATCTCCTAATTAACATTGAGATATCAGTTGAATTCAGACGTATTAGTTTCGCAAGAAGGCGCTACAATTAACAGAATACCACAAATAATCGTTTCATTAACGTGGAAATGAAATGGCCTAATTTCAGAAAATATGTTCCTTAGAGACATTTTAATTGTTCCTAATTTTTTAAAGATATACACTTTATAGTTGGCATTTTATTATATATTATATAAGTACATTTTTATTATTGATATTGAGTGTAATACCACTAGAATTAATTGTTTATTACCATTTCTTACAATTTTTTTTCGTAAAAACAGTTATTTATTTTTATTCTACTAAAGACAATTTTTTTCTTAAGACAAAACCACTATAATCAGCGTACCAATTAGGTATGTGAAATTTGGGAAGTAACGAAATTACGACCGTAACCAACAGCACCTTTCATGTTATTTCTCAGAACATTATCAGAAAGTACCACAAACAAAATCAGTAATATTAACAGAAAGTATCGGAAACAAAATCAGTAACGAGAATACTTTTTTAACTTGAAATTTGATATGCTTTTATATAAGAGAAAATTAATTACAATTTTAAAACCACAAAAACGTAATGAAAAAATCGAATAGTCTTATGTAGCTTTTCAGAGTTTGGTAAACTAATGCATTTTTTGAAACTGAGGAAATTTTCGTTAATTATTTGTTGTGATCAGTAAGAGAGAGCACCACATTTGAGTAGTAGTTAATGGCACCTGCTGTAAGTGGAGGTTGCGTTAAGCTATGTTTAACAAACTTAGTAATTTTAATATAAAACTACAATGAATAGTGTTAGGAAATTATAAAACATTCAATTAAAATAAAAAGGAAAAAGAATAAAGCTCTCTATTTTTTTTAATTGAATATTTTATAATTTCCTAACACTATTCATTGTATTTTTATTTTGGTAATTTAAATGTGATTTTAATGAGTAGAGAGCATTATTTATAGAACACGGTTAGAGGATATATCGTTTTTAACAAACGAACACACTTATTAATGCCGGAAGCTGAAAAGTGTTTGTTTCAGGATTTTCGTACATAGCTACATCCTGATTCTCAGGTGATAGACTATAGGGAAAGCAACGAACACACTTATTAATGCCGGAAGCTGAAAAGTGTTTGTTTCAGGATTTTCGTACATAGCTACATCCTGATTCTCAGGTGATAGACTATAGGGAAAGCAGATAGTTAATGGAGCACCCATTACCAACTTATGAATTTTCTAAATTTAAAATATCAAAGCTGTTCTAACTGAAACTTACTGGATATTCACTAACTCACTAGTCAACTGATATAACAATGCAATTTAGGTTAGTATATAGTGAATTAAGTATGTATGTATCATCATTATAAGAGGCCTAACCATATTTATTTAGCTTGCTGATCCAAGTTGTGCTAATGTAAATGAGCGATGAATAGGTGAAGCTGCAATCCACAGCAAAATTTACGGCCAGTCAAGGAATGCATTAGGCTTCTATGTCACCCATTCTCTTTTCATTTTCACCTTTGGTGAAAAAGAAAAGAAACCTGTAATACTTTAGTGATCATATCCGCTGTATAATATCGAATAATAAATTAGGCGCAATGCTATAATATTCACATACCTAAATTAAATTAGATTACTATATTGTGAAATAAAAATAACACAAAACCCCATAAATGCAATTTTCTGTTGACATATATTAAACGGTTAAGATGCTAACCAATATCTGCATATTAGATTATCTGACCGCATAATACAATTAACTTTCCGGTTTGTAATACGTTATATTACATATATTTAATAAGCTTATTTTATTCATTTAGTACACTGATATAATATTAAACTAAATCTTCTCTAATCTGAGATTACGGCCGCGAATATAGTTTATAGCGAGGTTACCCAATCAATGAGTCATTAAATTATAATCACTAACATAAAATATTCTAGCATGGTTAAAAGGGCCTCTCGTGATTCATAGTCTCCAATGTACCGATCAGTCTTCTCGGTTTCTATAGCTACCAGAACTAACTGTCTAGGAGGAGAGTACGCAACCGAAATCAAACCCCGTCAGTACACCCGTACGTGGTACCTGAGCATGTCTACTAGCTTGTGAATTGGAAGTATGAACATAGTTTCGAACATGACGTCTCCAGGTTCCTTAGTGGAGAATAATACAAAACCCAATGCTAGATTCAGGTTTAGCTACCCTAAAAGCCTGCTCTTAGACCACCATTACGCATTGATGACCTTTTTTAGCCCTCTTTTTATACGTGGAGGGAAGCTACGTCGTATAGATAAAGTCCCCGGGGGGGCATCTCTAGTCCACCTGCCAAGTTTTAAAGTCCCCCCGGGGGGCATCTCTAGTCCATCTGCCAAGTTTTATCCTTCTGGTTCCAAAGTCATGGGAGGAGTTCACAGAAAACACACAACGTGAATTAATATTGAATTATAGGTTGTAATTTTCTTGTGTATTGGTTTATGACTGTATATCTTACTTTGTAAAGTAATCCATATAGCTAGTTTACTTTTAATTTTTATATTAATTATTAAATAATTCAGTTAACAACTTTGAACTTCACACTTAAAAACTAATACTAAAAACCTGTAGTAAAAATAAGTAATTGTACTGTTAACATAGATCTTTCACATGTTGGATATAAATATCATGTGGTACCGACAATGATCAATCGAGAATAAGAGCAGTTGGCAGTACCTAACAAGACGGAGAAAACGTGAATATAGATATTTAATTGATACTTTTACTAACTCATTCAACAGGAATAATAATTCATGAAACATTATATGAAGGCCAGACACGATGATATGTAGCCAAGATGTTTTGCGTTTTGTTTGAGATTATTAAAATTTGAAAACATTTTTGAATACAAATGATGCCTAGTGTTAAGAGTAGAGTCATATGTAGTTTAATAAATCGATAGAGTTCACTACAGAATCTTAAAAGTTACAGATATTAGGATAATGATTTATTTTCTCCAAATACTGATAAATTATTTATATACAAAGTAGTAGACACAAACTTCATTTAAAGTCTGAGTAATTTAACCACCTTACCAACTTATCAAAATCTTACCCAATTTGAGTTGACGTAACGGTGCTGATAACGTAATTTTTGACTTTCTATATATTTTTTTGTAAACTTTGACGACAAGTTTTTGAGGTGATGATAATTAATTTGACAAGTACTAAAGATTATCGATGTCACCACGTTAAGATATAAGGTAGGATTTACTATGGATTTAGATTAAATTTAATTGATTTTTGAAAAGATGCATTTGAAGTTAGTATAGATGTGTATATAGTAAAATATGATTTTTGTAACTCCTTAATATTACACTTAATTTTTCAAATTTGTTATATTTTATTGAACTTTATCTTGTCACGAAATTTTGTTTAGTTTCCCTACGTGAATTTGGTAACACTATGGAAAAGGTGTTTTGTTATGTATAAGTAGAAGCCACGTATAAAAAGTTTACAGCTTTATCCAAGGCTGTTTGAAAACATGTTATAATAACACATAGATTCAGTCCAATTTGAATATGATAACAATTTATAGAAAACGATAAGAAACAATATTGGTTATTATCTGTCATTGTTTATATCATTACACTAATAAGAATTAGTGGGTATTCCCGTCAATCAACGTTATGGTATATAGCATGAAATATAGATGTATCATCTCAACATAAAATAGGTATACGGTATGAATAATGTTAATACTTTTATGCTCTCTTTTTTAAATCTGTCTTTGGGCTATAATAAAATAATCTACTTTTTATATCATTGGTTTCCTAAATAATACCTATTTTTGTAATCTTGTAAATTTCAGAGTGTTTTCTTTACAGTTGAATCCTTCCTTCACGTTTCCATTTCTCTTGATTTATTTCCCAGTAAAGCACAGAATCTTGTAATCAGCATGTTTAGCAAATGTGTTCCTTAGCTTATTTATGGAGTGGGTTAACGTTTCTATGTTTTGTAAATAGTGTAGGAGCCCCCTGTAGGTTCTCCTCAACGGATTTCTAATTTTTCAGAGCTTGCTGCAACCTGAGAAGAGAAACTCCAGCAAGGTGAATTAATTTAATACCCGCATTTTCTTGGCCGTGTTGCACGTGAATCGTGGTCAAATGCATGTTAATTATTTGCACGATATGTACTAGATGGCGTGAAAGTAAAAGTCACAAGAAACCAAAAAAAAAGAAAAAATGAGAGAGTGAACCAAAGAGATATTGGTGTGAGTGATGTAGTACTTTTTTTGTTCTGGGAATTAATTTATCTAACTACTCGTCCGTAATAGCGTTGATTTGAATCTGATTTAATTGCAAAATCAATTTTGAAACTGCTATCTTCCACCTTGCCTTCCTTTACCCAATCATTAAGAAGGGCTGCGATGATTAGATTTTTCTTTTATGTAAAAGAAGAAAAGCATGAAAATCATTTATTCACTAGGTCACATTAAAATCAATTTTCTCTGAAATTAAGTAACTGACATTAGTAGGAACATCAAAACGCAGAAACTGTCGAAAGTGATTTAATTTTGGAACTGAAAATGCACAGTTTCATTAAACAGAAACACTGTAAATACATTTGTGCGTTCCACAGCTTCTACAAGATCAAGTTTTGAAACTTTTACAGTAAATAAGAAGTGAGCGAGTCGACGTTCAAAGAGCTTTTAATGAGATTGCTTTTAGACATTTAGCTAGAGCCCTTATATCCGGGAGCACTTGATGGTAAGTATACAATCGGATGTGTAGTTAACTCGGTCTTTTTTCGATTTTTCTTCACGTTTGTCCATGGAAAGAGTATATGTATACACAAACACTAACACACTAATGGAACTAATATAAGATTATTAAAGACCGTTTATTTCCGGTATTGGAAGAAACCTGCTATACTACAATATGCTAAAATATATCTTCAGTTTAAAAAAATGATAAAAAGGTCTATGGTTAAACTGTAGTCACATTAACAGAGTGTAGGCCAATAGACAAAGCCAAAACACTTTTCTTCCATTTATTAGAGTTTTACTGAGTAGATATTTCAGGTTTTATCTTGGGCCGTTGTTATTTATAAATTAAGGCCTACATTTTATATTGGTAAATTTTAAAGCTTTTGATCTCTGCCGCTGCGGTGTTGAAACTACTTCGAAAGTTGATTTTATTCATATTATCGTATTCTTGAATTGGATAATATTTATATTTTAAATGCATAGATGTTGGTGAACAGTTTTCGACTATAAAGACATCTTTCTCGGAGTTTGTTTTAGCATTCTTCAGCAAACACAGCACATGTTTGTATGGGGTTAAAAACAAATAGAATATTAAAAGACCACATCGAAATGACTGTAGAGTGCTACTTTTCGTTTTAGGCAATAATTAGAAGAATCTACTTTCTCAAGTTTCGGTTTTGAGACAAAATGTTACCTTGCGAAAGTAACTTGTTGTTTATTATAGGCGTAGGCGGGCAAAAATAAATGTTTTTGCATGAACACGAGAACACACGTTTTCAGTACAGTCTCAATACGGGTTGTTTAAGTATTAATTTTGGTGTTATTTTAATTACAGTACGAGTATGACGTGTGTGAATAGTCAGCTTTGTGTCAAAGTTACCAGGAGTTAGACGCGTGTGTGAATGTTATGCATTATTTCAGTGTGTTTGACTGTCTGTATTTACTCAGTAGTAACATTGCAGTTTTTACGGATATGTTGTTCTTCAGTAACATGCATGGTTTTCTCCTCTCTTTGTCTGCAAACCTATAGTAACACTTAAATTTTAATGATAACGCTATTTATTGCATATTTGATATGCATGTGGGTTAAACTATTATTCGTTTTAAAGTAATCTCCAGATTATATAATTATTTGATGTATAACTTATGAATTGATATTACACTGAATGTTTAGTGGTTTTACATTTAAGTATTCTACTATTATTTGCTTATTATATGATCCAATAATTTAAACTGTGAATCCAGTTTTTGTTTTCGTGTCTATATATACCAGAAATGTTATCTCAGACAAGAAATAGACTTTCCAATTACCGTTGACGTTATCCGTAGAGTTTATAATTTTACTGCGTATATTTAGTCGATTTTGACTATTACATAGTTTACCTTACCATTTTAAAGATAGCATAACAAACTCCCAAAACAATTTTGTCCTTTACCTTTACTTTGCTCAAAAAACGAAAGGCTTTCTTGAATATCTATAACTTTAGCTTTGTAACAACGTCTGTTTGCTTCATGAATCAAATAGTTATAAGAGAATTAGTTGCACCTGTGGCATTTAGAAAAATCTATGTATTATTATCACTTTAAAAGCATCACTGAATTTTTGGAATCTTCATTCAAATATTGTCTTTAAGGGAAAAACTTTCTTTTCAGTAAAGTATTTTATTGTATTTACTGCCATTTTGAAGGAAATGCAATTCATATTCAAAATAAGCTAGGATATGTGTAAGATAAAAATTCCATCCCTAGCAGCCTTCTGAACCATTTTCAATGAGTCAAAATCCTCCCTTAGATAAGGAGACCAAAACTGCATACATTATTCAAAATGAGGCCTAACTAGTGAGTTATGCAGAAAGATAGTTAGTTACCTATTTTGATTTGTAATTGATATTTTTTTTATATACACACTAAAATCCTATTAACTTTATATCAAGGAACAGAGTACTGATTAGGTGACTTGAGTGACTTATCCACCATTATGCCAACATTCTTTTCTTTAGTCACTCTATTAAGCAGGTTCCCATCTATATCTTTAAACATGTGATCTATATTATCTATGTGATAACACAAATGCATTAGCTTAAACTTGCTGTAGTTAAAGATAATTTGTCAAAATTGAAAGTTGATCCAAGTTATTTTTTAATACCTCAAAATCCTCAATGCAGCTAGAAATATCCAAGAGCTTAATGTCATCAGTAAATTTTACTAACTTATTAATTATTACACTATTAATATTATTGCTCCACCAATTAACATGAGTTCAGTATGACTTGACTCCATTAATAACAACCTTTTGCTGTCTCCCATCCTACAGTCCCTTCCTTTGGTGAATCCATGTTGGCTTTCTTTTATGACAATATATTTTATTAACACACTGGCTGCCATGTGACTCGCATAGCTCTCTGGTGGTTCAAAGACCATAATATTTAAAATATGGTTTCTTTGTGGCAATTGACTCTTGGATATTGTGATTTCTTCTTGGCACTTCAGGAATGTTCTTATTTACATAATAACATTGTGGTTTTGCTGCTCTTCATGAAACATAAAAAAAAATTGGAAACGAAGGCAAAGTTACTGGTGGACACAAACTAAAAACCACTTCAAGTAGATATTTGAACATAGGATTGTCAACTGTGATCATATTATGAGGTTGGATTTAAGCATAGATGTTCATATTGCAATTGGCACCAGAATGTGGTTTAATATATTATAAGGCGGCAGCCAATGTGCTAAATTTTTATAAAGATTCTTTTATCAGACTATAATTTTTTCTCACTAAAGAAGTAAGACTAACTGGACTATGATTTCCATAAAAATAGGAGTAAGATTAGCAGCTTTCCAGTCCTCAGGCACCTGCTTTTTTTATCTACAGAAATGAAAGAAGAAGACTCATATCTGATCTTAGACCTACTTTAAAACCTGAGGAAAAGGTTGTCTGTCTATGATGCTTTATCTGCTTTTAATATTTCAGTCTTTTTACTTATCACCAAGGGATTCATATTAATTACATTTCTCTTAGAATACTTAGGGTCATGAATATTGCTAAAATATTCTCTTGTAAAATGGTTAATGTAAAATTTTGTGAAAAACCTGTGAATGATTTTTTTTTTCCAAAACAAATATGCCACTCATCAGCCCTATTAATAATAAACAATATCAATTAGTAAAGAGTAAATGGATACAAATGTAAAAACATCAAACAAAATATAAATATTTATATTGCTATAAACCTGTTTTTGTAGTTTGAGGTAATTCCTTTATGCAATTGTTTTATACCAGTATTTTTTAGGTATTTAGTCCCCCAGTGGGACAGTGGTAGGTTTATGGATTTACAATTCTAAACTCCAGGGTTTTGATTCCCAGCGGTGATCACAGCAGATAGCCCAAAATGGCTTTGCTGTAAAAAACAATCAGCAAATGTTGATGTTTAAAATTTTTTTTAATGTCATGATCAAGCTGTTTAAAATATTCCAAACCACTTTAAAAGCATGTTTTTAAAGTTTATTTTTTTGTCTTTAGTGGGAAAATGATCATTCAGTGTGTGTGTGTTTGTTCAGCGCTGTAGGTGACATAAAAAACAGAGCAAACTTTAAATCAATATTAACTCTGTAAGAATAGACTTGTGGTAATATGCTTAACTATTCCGCTTTGAGGAAACGTTATACTGATACGTGGAAAGTCAAAATAATTATGCCTTTCAAACATATGGGAAGAAATCGGAAATTAAAAGAGGACCATGAAAAAAAAATTCCTAAGAGTTTATAAGCTAATTCAGACCAAAGTCTAGTCGAGCCTGATATCCTAGGGCCAGATTCAACATGGTTGTAGGAAAATTATGTTAGTTGTTTTGCTTTTGGACAACAACTAAAGCACATTAAAAAAAATCGTACGAATTAGTGACATAGAATCCAAATAAAACAACGAGAATACAATAAAACACGAACGTGATAATAGGAAGCATTTATTAAGTGTTTCTGATTCATCATAATTCCATCATCAGTAATCTAAAGGTACAAAACAAACAAACAATATTTGTAATTACAACAGAAATATATACATAAGAAACAAACAATTCGATTATAGAAATATAACACGAGAAAATGAAAACTGAGGCACAAGTGAAATAGTTAAAATAGGTTTAAATCCAGTGAAGACTATGTGTTATTCAGGGACGGGAGAAGAATTTTTATGCATGATGTTTCTTTTATAACGCCGCAAACTATGGATCCTCGGGCTCAGTCCACACATGCTAACCCACTAGGCCACGCCCGGTCCACCAGATGTGATAACTGTTTGGAAAGAATCGGAGGAATTGACAAGACATTCGTCTTATCTCCAATTTAATAAGAACAAGAATAGTAAATTTTTCGCACTTATTACACTAAGCTATTCTTGTGGAATCAATTTATTCTGAGCTTTGAATTTGCCTGGTTTACCAAGGTACGCATTGATCAACACCATTGACGTCTGTTTGATATTATATTTTATTTATCTCGTCACTACTGACCTCTGTCTGTTTGACTTCATAATGTGTTTATCTCTTTACCACTGACGTCTGTCTGTTTGACTTCATAATGTGTTTATCTCTTTACCACTGACGTCTGTCTGTTTGACTTCATAATGTGTTTATCTCTTTACCACTTAAGTATGTTCGACTTCACCTTTTGTTTTTCTCGTCACCACTGACGTCTATTGAACCACATCGTGGGTTTATCTCGTCACCACTGACATGTATTTGACCAAATCTTGTGTTTATCTCGTCACCGCTGACGTCTGTTTGACTTCATAATGTGAGATAAACACAAGATTTGGTCAAATACATGTCAGTGGTGACGAGATAAACCCACGATGTGGTTCAATAGACGTCAGTGGTGACGAGATAAACAAAAGGTGAAGTCGAACATACTTAAGTGGTAAAGAGATAAACATCACCGCTGACGTCTGTCTGTTTGACTTCATAATGTGTTTATCTCTTTACCACTTAAGTATGTTCGACTTCACCTT
Organism: Limulus polyphemus; assembly: GCF_000517525.1. Lineage (NCBI taxonomy): Eukaryota > Metazoa > Arthropoda > Merostomata > Xiphosura > Limulidae > Limulus > Limulus polyphemus. The sequence goes on from NW_013666057.1 coordinate 114,548, forward strand.
TTGTTTATCTCGTCACCACTGACGTCTATTGAACCAAATCTTGTGTTTATCTCGTCACCACTGACGTCTATTTGACCAAATCTTGTGTTTTTCTCGTCACCGCTGATGTCTGTTTGACTTCATCTTGTGTTTATATCATCACCACTGACGTCTGTTTGACGTGATCTTGTATATCTCATAATCACTGACATCTATTTGACCAAATCTTGTGTTTATCTCGTCACCACTGACGTCTATTTGACTTCATCTTTTGTTTATCTCTTTACCACTGAAGTATGTTTGACTTCATCTTTTGTTTTTCTCGTCACTACTGACGTCTGTTTGACCAAATCTTGTGTTTATCTCGTCACCACTGAGGTCTATTTGACTTCATCTTGTGTTTTTCTTATCATCACTAACATCTATTTGAGTTCAACTTGTGTTTATCTATTAGTATCAAATAGAAATCGAAATTCTATATATAGATGGAATAATGTAATACCAAAATGATAACTAGCCTGCTGTTGAAATCTATTTTTAATGAACCAAAAATTCAGAGCAGTCTATATATGTGTGTGTGTGTTCGTGCATATATCTATTGTCACACGTAACTTAGTTTTACGGCACAGTAATCTATCATTAAAAACAGTGCTCTCGTCATATATCTTAGACTAGTGTCTGGTCAAAGGTCCAAACACACGCCAGATGACGCAAATCAGCAAAGAACTTTTTATTTTGCCAGTTCTGCTTTAAAACTTAACCCAGATGAACTACTGTTTAGATTTAAAAAGCTACTTACATAAAATTTCAAATATTCCGTAGTTTCTGTATGTTAAAAGTTTTTCATTTAATACAATCAAGAATAGTCGTTGTGTAACTGTTAAAAACCCATGGAAACGTACGCAAAACTCAAGAAGAGTCCTCACTTGATGAGCACAGTACTTGGGAACGTTAGGCTGTTAGCTGGAAAACTGTGGTTTGCACATTGAGCACAGTACTTGGGAACGTCAGGCTGTTAGTTGGAAAACTGTGGTTTGCACATTGAGCACAGTGCTTGGAAACGTCAGGTTGTCAGCTGGAAACTATGGTTGGTGTATTGAGCACGATGTTTGGAAATGTCAGCTGTAAAATTATGGTTTGCACGCTTATATTTAGTTGCATGCATGGCTGTACTAAGAGTGTGCGAAGCCTGTGCCCCGTGTTTTATTTTATCATTCAATGACGCGATCATTTCACAGTTAACTGCTGTCGAGTGGAAAGCTATAATTTATGTTTCACATTTTCATCTATCATTTCGCCAAATTTAACGTTCTAACACCGCACACGTATGATAAATGAAAGTACTAGTTATATACTGCCTTGTTAATGTGCCTTTATCCAATAAATTTAATACTTTTTGAGATGTTTTGAGCATCATAACGTTATAATATGACGAATGATATTGTATGTTTATTGACATATAAGTGTATGGATATGTTTACTTTATTTAGGGTAAGCTGAAGTACCTCGCATTGGAGGTTGAAATACGTTGGGTGAAGTTAGCTAATCAAAAGAGATGTTTGAAAGCGAAAATTTTCATACAACTTAAAATAATAGTTTAATAAAGATAAAAATAATTACTTTACAAGCATTCGTAACCATAAGCTGATATACCAACCATTGCTATGTTGCAGAGATATAAATTTCGTATCTTATATTATAAAGTCGTAGATTCAATTAACTTTTTCTAAGACAGTTAACAGTTAATGCTCTATTCTTCACATGCAAAATTTTTCTTTAACGTTATTACTTTCTTTTGTATTAAAAGTGTAGAATATTAAACAACTCATAAGTGATAAACAGTTAAAATAAATAGTAATTTTTTTTTAGTGAGAGTTTTACCTGCAACTGGGCACTTTAGTTGCTTGCCAAAAGGTGAAACTGAGATGCAATAAAAACGTGAAAAGTGAAGTAAATGAACATATTTTTGATGTTAAATTTTGTTATTACTGTTGAAAATAACCCTTATGCTTTAAAACGTAAAATACAAAAATGATTGATTTAGTAAAGCTTATAAACGTTATTAAAATGGTTATTACATTGAAATAATAATTAAAATAAATAATCATCAGAATTAAGGAGGCTGTGTAAGTGTACAAGATAAAGTTAGGATATCAGCATTAGGATATTCATGTCAATGTTACTGAATCTGTAGCTAAATAAGAACTATAACTTTGTTTCAAAGTAGTTTTGTGTGGGTGTGTA
>NW_013666057.1:117652-122543 GCF_000517525.1 Limulus polyphemus
ATATATATATATATATATATATATATATATATATATATATATATATATGTTAATAAATGTATAATTTAAAAAAGAACATTTTTATTCGACTTTTCAATGTGTAGGAATTTTTGTAGATTTTCTACCTTTCTTTTGTGAATCTCCAGTTTTTATTTTATGTGAAACACGTTAATATTCAAGTTGGTGTCTGAAGTTTTGAATTGGTATCACTTATACATATGTTTATTTATAATCCCCTTCTACTCGTAAACATGTTTAAAATTGCATATTCATCAGAGAACTGGGTTTGTTCGTTTGACTACTAGTCAGAGGTTTAATTGATAATTTAGAATTCTTTAGTTATTGTAAGTAATCTATTCATGTCTTTATGAATTAAATTGGAGATTGCACAGTTTATTGTGATTTTGTATAGTGTCAATTATTTTAATAAGGTAATAATGGTTTACATAGTTTTCAACTTTTTATGGATGTGTATATTTCAATTGTTGTTGTTTTTCATATTATATTATTCATTTTATTTTTTAAATGTTAATGTTTCCAAGCTGAAAAAAACCTGTTCACTAAAGAAAATGTAATTTGAAGCATTTCTCTTTGAACTGTAATACCCAGATAAAGTGAAATTTGACTTAAGTTATATGTACATAATACTCCAAAAGTATTACATCTAGAACACTTTATTAAAAAAAAGTTAGAGATTCAGTAAAAGCTAACTTTCTGTTAAGATAGTTATCTATACAGTTAGGTGTTGGCCATGGTCTAGTGCTTAGCATACTTAGACTGGGAAGCGGAGGGTTTGTGGTTTCCAGCCCATTGCCACAAAAATACGCTCTGCTCTTTGGAGACAGTCAAATTCCATTGCTCAGTAAGACAAGAATAGCAACAGCTGGCGGTGGGTGCTGTTGACTAGCTGCCTTTCTTTTAGTGATTAGTCTATCAGCTCAAAATTAGAAAACTATGCATAGATAGCCCTTTGTTTATCTTCGTGGGAAACTCAGGAACAAACTATTGTTAGATGCTTGAATAAATATTACCTAAAAGAAGTAAATATCTAGTTAAAGAAAAATATTTTATAGCAAGATTGTGACGGTTGGTTGATTAGGTTATTGGAAAGAAAAAGTTATACTAATTTGTTACATTAAACTTGGTGGAACATGCATTTACAACACTGAAGAAACATAACATGTAATCTTTGAAAGTTGCAGATAGAATAAACTAATATAGTTGAAATATCTGTGAAAGACGGGAGATTTCAAAGAATTTACTATTTGTGTAGGATAAGCTCAGAATTTGAATCCAACTTCTTCAAAACATACATCAGTTCCTAAAAATGGAAATGTGAATTTCAAAAGAAATATATCAGATAAATAGAGAAAGAAATGCACGTCCTTATGATATATAACAAAGCATTCCAGCTCTGATTAAAAACTAGTGCCATTAAATGGATGTTCATTATCAATATAAATATTCTCAATAGTTAAGAAATATATAAATGAACCTAAAGTTATTGATACATAGAAAAGCAACAATAATTAAGCCTGTAGTTGCTAGTTCAGCACATGAATCATCATTTTTCTTATCTTAAGTAGATACATTTTTCTGTGTATATAATTTTACTGCATTTGTTAGCTCTTGCGATTTCATCTCCAATAAGTCTCATTTAAAATTGGTATAGGATCAGTTTAATTAAGAAACCCCTTATCTTTCTTTCTTACTAGCATTTAGTTTAATGGTTATTAAATGTTATTGGCAGCGGTAGTCTTTTTAATAAGTTAATATCAAAAGAAGGCTGTACAGGCTGTCTATAGAATTCTTGAAGTACGTCATGAAATATGCTATTAATGATGGGCACAAACTGAACATGATATAAGTTCAATTTCTAACCAGGATGATGATTGGTTAAAAAAAGAGAGAGATAGATGGTGTAGGATGATTAAATGTTTTGGAAAGAAGGGTAGAAAAAAGCTAATATCTGCATGATCATTTCGATTTAACACGCTTAGAGTAATTAGTGTCATGGAGACTCATTTTATGTGAATATCTGCATTCAATTGATCAGTGAGAACATTTAAGGAACCATTTTATAGACTTAATTTTTTGTCACCTTAGTTACGTTTCTCAGAAAAAACAAACATGGTGTTTTTATGGTACTTATTTTTTGTTGAAGAACCTTGAAGGAAACATTATCTAAAACTTTAAGTATACACAGTATCTTCATCGTTTATTGAACTTATTTTAGGTCTGTAATGTTCAGGCACACGACGTGTATCAGTAAATTTTCCTGGTTTTTAGTATATTGTATTTGTTGTTTGGTAGTAAAAACTTGTGTCGTGGATAAACATTCTTGTAGTTATGATGGACTACCATATAGGATAATATTAAATCTAAAGTAAATATTTTGATGAAATTAAATATAATGTTTTAAGTTCTCTTTTACTCACTACAGTGAACTTATATTTTTATCAAACTGCAGTCTTGAGGTCAGAAACAGAAGTTCAAAGAACATTACAGTTAAATTTGATGATGAGGAACCCACTTTTTAGAAAATAAAAGTTTGGAGACAGCTTGAATGGTTAATGAAGAAACATTTATTATAAATATACAATGTTTCGACAAAATGATGACATAATCTTTATAAAGTTTTCTTCATTACTCCAAACTTTATTTAACGTTACAGTTAGAATCACAAACCTTCCAATCTTCATCATTCAAACCAAGTAAAAATGTCAGGTAGTTTTGCATTACTGATTTCTGCAGTAATGTTTTAATCAGTTTTAAATACTGTTTGAATGTTTACTTACTTTACATTTTTAATAAGCGTATAAAATCAACTTTATTGTCTACATTTTCTTTTGGTATGTTTTTTGTAGAGCAGAAATAGCAAAATCTAACCGCCATAGTTCCATAAGATTTTATTGCTTTAATGATTTTTATGTGCTCTGAAAATTATTGAGAATATAATGAAAATAAAAATTCTAGGCAAAATGAATTACCTTATTTAGTGTTCTAACTTCATTATTTGTTCACAATAATAGCCCTCTGCAGAGACAAACAAAAAATTTTACTTTAAATAATAAATCATAATGCTGCCATTTATCTTATGCCATTACAATATTAGGGTTAAACCCTGTACTTCTTGATATCGAAAATATGCTTCCATTGCGTGTTCAATGCAATGAATGAGATGCATCTTCACGTTATGCAAAATATATGTTTGTATTTTGATTAATTGTAATGTAATAGCAAAACGAACGAAATTCATATGTGGTGGTTGATACACTGTTACACTTCTGTTTTTTTCTCCCTGTAGCAACAAATGCACGCTCAACAGCTGCCGCCTCATGCCCATGCTCCGCCTATCCCCATGATGCCTCACGCAGCATTAGCAGGTTTGCAACCTCCGACAATGCCACCTAGCAGTGCTGCTGGATTACTAGCTTTGTCAGGATCCTTGACAGGTGGAGTTCCCACTTCTCATCTCTCTGGAAGCACTTCCGGTTCTTCAGCTTCACTAAAGGAACACCGAGATGATAAACGAATCAACTGTATGTCCTTCATCATTTTGTCTTTTTTTCAGTTTGATTTTTGAAGTATTTATTTCTATGTTTCTTACATGAATTTGATATTATGATGAAAGTAGAGTTTCTAACGTATTAAGTTTCAGTAATAATTTAGATGAAGAATGATTATAATTTTCTATAAAGGAGTCCAGAAATTATATAATCTAATTTGTGAGTAGCATTTTCTTAAACATGAAAGCTGTTACCCAGCATTCTTTTGCTTTCCTTATAAAAACTAATTATTTATTTTAAAATATTTGTTTTCCCTTTTGAAAAGAGCCAATTTTAAAACCGCAGAAAATGGGACATGTCTTTCAACTAACTGAAGCACTCAGCATTTCGGAAAATCGTCATACGCCTGTGTTACATTTACAAGCATTTGATGCTTCTGTTCTTATTTCATGAGGTTGCATTTTACTATTTTCAAGCATATCCGTACTTTCCTAAGCTTTTACAACTTAATTCTTTATCCTAAAGTATTAAACTTTCAAGAGTAAACGGGCTTTCCAAAAGTGGTTAATGTTATTGAACGCGTAATTGTCAATCTTTACGTAAATACTCATTTGGCATGAAGCCATATTATTTTCAGATTACAGTACTCTTTTCTCCGAGTCTAAGCAAGGCCTGATAAGGTATATAAGCAGATTACCGTTCTACACTATTCAGTTTACTTGTATGAGAAAAGAATGTTTCAACTCAAACTCTTGGGAGAGAATTTTCAAAGCAGTAATTAGATTACGCCATAAATTATCAGCACGCAGTTCATGTGGAGCAGATGAGGAGTTCAGCCAACTTTCCGCCTGGCATGCAGACTCGTACATTTAACAGGTTTTCCCATGTAATCGCTATTCGTCAAATGAAAGTTAGTGGCACCGCGGAAATCACGCTGTTTCATTCTCACGCCTTGTGTAAAGGTTGTCTAATTAGAACATGCATGTTAGATATAATTGACCACGAACAGCGATACGTTGCAGGGGAGAAGATACCATAACATTATCCAAATATTTTTACACTAAAATTATTTGTAATCAATTAAATGAAACCTACTTGGGTCTGAATGTTTTAGATTGTTTTTGTTGTACATTACCCATGCTAAATATCATTTGATATTGTACTTTGAAATTCAAAAGTATTATTTTTTTTTGGTGAAATTAATTTCATTGCAGGGTTTAATTTAACCCGTTTTAATAACTATACAGCATTTTTAGTATTAATCTCTTTTACGTTATTACATTTTACAAAATCAAATGCGAATTTATTTTCATAATTGTTTGTTTGTTATGGATTTCGCGCATAGCTACGCGAGAGCTATCTGCGCTAGCCGTCCCTCATTT
>NW_013666057.1:122553-128145 GCF_000517525.1 Limulus polyphemus
CAACTCTTGGACTACTCTTACCAACGAATAGAGGGATCACCGGTTCCATCATAACGACCCCACGGCTGAAAGGGCGAGCATGTTTGGTGTGACGGGGATTCGAACCCGCGACTCTCAGATTGTTGCAGTTGATATAAATGTTTAAATACATTATTCTCACCAGCGATTCCACAATTTGGAAAATTGGGAAATTTTGTTACCTGACAAAGTAAAGAATGTTGATATTTTTTATAACTGTATTTTTCAATGCGTCGTTATCACGTTTATTGGCTTTGCAATGGCCTGGTGGTGTTCGACTCGTAATATGTGGGTCGCGGATTCGAATCTCGGTCACCAAATATACTCGCTCTTTCAGCCGTTGAGGCGTTATAATGTGATGGTCAATCTCACTATTCGTTAGTGAAAGAGTAGCCCAGGAGGATTTCCATGATTAGAAAAAAATGTTGTTACCTAACAAAGTAAAGAATTTTTTATATTTTTATAACTGTGTTTTTCAATGCGCCGTTCACATGTTTATTAGTTTGGCAATGGCCTGGTGGTTAGTATGTTCGACTCGTAATATTTGGTTCGCGGATTCGAATCCCGATCACCAAATATGCTCATCCTTTCAGCTGTTGAGGCGTTATAACGTGATGGTCAATCTTACTATTCGTTAGGGAAAGAGTAGCCCAAGAGTTGGTGGTGAGTGGTGTTAACTAGCTGCCTTCCCTCTTGTCTATTACTGCTAAATAAGGGACGGCTAACGCAGATAGCCCTCGAGTAGCTTTGCACAAAATTCAAACCAAACAAACTTGTATTTATTTTTTTTTTTCAGGAAGAATAATTATGACATAAGAGCTCGGAAATGTGTTTAGCCGATGCGTAAAATATTACCACAACCGTTTATGAAGTTGTTTTTTTGTGAATGGATTTCTAACACAGCAAATGTGTATTCAACACCAAAACAGAGATAACTGTCCCCCAATATGTTTGAATGATTTTATATTACCAGTACAGAAATAATTAACTTTTTGAAACGAAATGTATTTAACTGGGTTTTATTTCCAAGCACGACAATATTGCTATAAAGCATTTTTACAGTTTTTTATTTAAAAGTTGTGTTATAATTGAAGTCCTAAAAATTACTAATGTTTTTTTTTCTTTCTTTAATCATTTCTATCGGCACTTCTCTACGATGTACATACCCTGAATGTGAAATGTTCTTTGCCATGGCAACTATGTGATAAACAGCCCTTAATGATGATAGACAGGTAAACACATTTGTTTCATGTTACATCAGGGATTTTATTGGTATTATCAAATATCTTTCTAGTGTAATAGTGTAAAAGACATAGATAACAATATTTATGTTTTTGTTATGTGTGAAAGGTTTTTGTGTTTTACTATAACATTTTCAGTTTGTGTGTGTGTGTGTGTAGAACGAGTTTTTATATAGTTGTTTTGCTGATATTAAATTATATATATATATGTAATATTTTACAGACTATTGGGTCACCACACTAAGAAATAAGTCACGTAATTCAGAGTTATGCCTATTGTAAATAGTGAGTGATATTAATCATTGAATGAACGCGATTGGCAAACATAAAGCTCTCATATCAGAATTGCTAATGACGTAAATACAATAGCCAACCTTTGGATATGAGAATTTAGTGGGCGTTAGAGTTTGTTACGTTTCATTGTTAAAAACTCTGGTTGAACATTATTTTCTCAATACTTCTTATAGATTAATGGATCCCAACCTCGCTTTAAATAATCAAAGTTATATAATAAATATTTTAAACGTATAAACGAAATATAAAAAGAGCAATATGTGAGAAACAAAAAAGGGGCTGCGATAAAACGTTATGGTTTTCGTAAGTTCATGTTGCATTAATTTTTGATATTATTCTTAAACGTAGTAAGAAAACACTTTATGGAATTTTATTATCCCACTTTTCTGTGTTCAGTCTGAAACATTAAAACACATTTGTATGATAATTACATCGACAGAGACGGTATCTCAGGGTAGGCTTACGTTTTTGGCAATTAATCTGAGGCCACAAAAGTAGTATTACTCCTTTGTTTCACTCACAATGTTTTGTAACGTGAATGTTTACAATGTAGCTACGAAAACAATTTATATTGAGAGAGAAATGCTTTGATGAAAGAAGTCGTTTCTCTCTCTCCTGCTTGAGGATTATAATAATAATAACAAAAGTATTTGATATGTAACCTTTTTTTCTTTGCATGTTATGTGTGTCTGTGTAAGCTTTCGAATCACTGTTATCACCAAAACGATATTATTTTACGTTTCTCCATTATCTTTTTGTGAATTTCAGCATATCTCCTGCATACATATCTTCCACTGTTATTCGAATCTTAATTTGCTATTAGTAATACAATTTTTTGGAGCGACTAGCAAGATAGCTGTTCAGCAAAATAGGTTGGGGCTGGCTTTTTTGTAAAGAATAAGTTCTCTTTGAAATAGCTTTAATTAATGCATGAGTTTGATATAGGGACGGTAGATGGCATTGATGACGTGTATAAAGGAACAAAAATTTGCAATAAATGCACATTTTAGAGCCTATGTGCAAACAGATCAATCAACCTGTATGGATTATTTATCTTGAAAATGATTAAGAATGCTATTCATTTTTTTGAACTTCTTAATTAAGCATTCAATAAAATCCGTCTTCTGTCTTCACATTATTAATTGATAGAAACTTTAATGTTATTAATAACATTGATATCTTGATTTTCCTAAAACATTTACCTAATACAGTATTATTGAAAATTTTAAAATAACAGTGTTAACATTAAGTTTGAATCCAGTCATGCGATTTTAAGCGTATCAATTAAAATGCTAAAATGAAATCTTACTAAAAGTTATGTTAAAATATAAATGAAAACGTAAGAAATAGAGAAAATTGTAATAATTTGCTTATTGTGGTTTTTCTGTTTATATATGGGATAAGAAATTTGTTAAGCTAAAGTAGTACGAAACTTCTCCAACTCATGATTTGATATACCTTATATTTGATGTTTATACGATGGTAATACTTCTAGAGGTTATAGAAAGTATTTATTGATGCACTGTGTATATTTGCAGTGTGCAAACAAATGTGACATTTTGAGCAAAAATAATAATCTTTGAATATTCACTGAATTCGCAAATGAATAAAAGTCTGGGAAAGAAGCTTTATAAAACTTTAAAAATGGATATACTGAGTGACTCATTATTATTATTATTTTAGGTCTGAAATGTATCTAGGCCACGTGGGCGTCAATAAGTCATGGTTCATTCAATGGCTCTCTCATTTTCACTTCACTTTAAATTATTATCTAATGTTTCCAAATCTTCATGATGCATTTACGCCTACGATATAGACATTGTAACAAAGGCCTCTCCAAATGTAAATTTTGGGTGTCTCGCAGAAAATTAAGATTACATATGGTTAATAAAGTGACATAATTCTACTACCACTCACGTTTTTCTGTCTGCGTAAGCGTTAGTTCTAGTTCATTTTAACGATTCAGAAATCAAGCTTAGGACTCGGCTACCATAGCCTATTTGATGAGTTTTTCAGAGCATGACTTGTAGCTTCTGTATGTACCTTTCAGAAAATTACAAATATACAACTTTCTCCTTGTTGCAAAGGAGAAAGAAATATTTACTATATATAAATACTTATGAATACATAAAAGGAAAAATATATGCTACACGCGTTACTTATACCAGTCTCTTTTATCAGAATGTTTATATGTTCTTAAGTATCTCTTTATATGTAATATTTTTGACATATTCTAGTATATCATAGACAGAGAAAGAGCGGTCTGTTGTTGAAATATTCCCAACCCTATTTCTGGCAGGTTCTTCCCGTGCCAGAAGAGGGATTTTGCACGTCCGTACTTGAGGCAGAAGTTAGCTAGACTACTTGTGTATGTATACCAGTACTAGTGTACGTACCGAGCCGTATCAACGCCATCTGAAGATCATGTCCGCCCTTGCAGGCCTCCTAAAGTGTTTGCTGCGTGTCAGGTTTCAGATGTTTGGGGAGCCCACAATCAACAGTTCTTCGTAGCATGCTCTCATTAGTCACACTTGACTTGCTGAGCACGGGCGGTCTACCCCTTTCCCCCTTCTTCTACCTAAATGACAATCTCCAGACCAGCCGAAAGCAGTTTAGCTACACCTAGCCAACAGGTGCTCAAGTGATGCTATCGACAGGGGTTCGTCCGACCAACAAGCCGGACAACCGCTCTTCCAGTACCGTCAAAAATGACATTCTACGTAAATACTGATCCCATCAGGAGCCCTTTAATAAGAACATAGTGTTAAACCTTCAGAGAAACCACAATTAACCCCAGACATTAGCTGCTATTCTATGTTCTGTCTTTATTCTTAATATTTGCCCTGTGCATCTGAAGATCGGAGAATTAAAAGAAATACGAAATAAAGTATTATGGCGGAATCTTCTTATCAACTGAAATTTATTTGTATACAAATAAAAACCAGAACTTGCTTAATAAAGATTATCTGATTAAAAAATAAAACAGAACCTTCTTCTTAACCAGAGTTTATATGTAAAACATAAGAAATGATATTATTAACTGAAGTTTATCTGTTAAATATAAGGACCAGAACCTTCTTATTAACTAAGGTTTATCTGTGAAATATAATACGATCATATATTATGGATGGCAGAATTATCGACTTTACAGGTTTTTCTTTCACCTGTTGGTTTAAAATTGTATCTTCAACGTATTACCGATGCCTTAAGAATAGGCGAGCTGTCCTGTATGATTCCTCATTTCACGTAGCAACCAGCGTTAGGAAAAAAATGCCACTTCTTTCAGCACCTTCATTTATTTGCTGCAACTGTCTCACTGGCGTTATTCCACATCATCTTCTGTGTGTTGTTTTTTTTGTTTCTGTAACTGTATCATATTCATATGTATTTTTTATTTTTACTTCAAGAATGTTGAGAGTTTCTTCCCAAGTGTCGTTTAACAGTATAAATGTTTTTTACATTCCTTATGATAACTACCATTTCTTTACATTGTATTTTAAATATCTTCTAGTTAACCAACTGTTTTTTTTTGACATATCAATAATGTTTTTTCTTCATCAACAAATGCCACTGTACCATAAGCAAAAAAAATTAGTTATTGGGTAATATTTTTGTATGTGACTCAATAACCTTGAATTATACTTGAAATATTTTCAAGAGTAAATCTAATTTTGATAACTTTCAGACTTCGGGAATATCTTCTGGGTAAGAAAAATACCTTCTTTTAGTAAAGTAAGGTAAACCATAGGCCTAAATGTTCAGATTCTTCTGTGAAATACTACTTACCCAGAGTAGTGTTTTAAGTAAGATCTTGAATTTTTTCAAGTTAAGTCATTGCTCATGCAATTAATTTTTGAAATGGCATGCGAAGATAAGAATTTGACATGAGTGGAAAGTGATCTTTAAAGAATGTATCCCCCCCCCTAAATACTATATATATATATATAACTAACACTACACTCTATTGTTTCTTCAGATATTGACACTAATTTTTACTATGTACTACTATCGTAGGTATTATTAATTTTTGTACTATGTA
>NW_013666057.1:128382-134913 GCF_000517525.1 Limulus polyphemus
TATATATATATATATATATATATATATATATATATTGTTTGGCCAGCTTTCGAAGATAGTCACGTAGAAATAGTATATTATTATTTATTTTTATTTCGCTTTTTGGCTATAATTGAAAGGACTGTATGATATTGTATCTGTACAATTTAATGATCTTATTCCCAAAATCATATGTTTTAATAAAACAACTTTCTTAATGTAACTGTTGATCAAGTAGCAGAAAAAAAGGAATTAACACAGACTTTACCAGTAGGACTTTTCTCTGCATTTTACATTCACCTATAAAAATCAAAGTTTCTAAATTGAAAATGAGAATCATGGTAGCCAGTTATTATAGAAGTCAGAAATTTTACAAGTGAAAAACCACTTTCCAATACACTTGGAGACTCCTTTTCTTCAACATAGGAGGAAGAGGCTTTCTCATTTTCCACAGAACATACATAAACCCCATTTTTCCAATTACAAGTGTAGATCTTTTCCTTACCAAACATAAAGTAAAATACATCCATTTCTATAGTTTTAACTTACCTAAGGTATACACTTGTTGAAAAAATAGTTGTTAAAGTGTAAGTAGATTTTAGTTTATGATGCTATCAGTCCTTCCTGGAATTGTGGATCTACAAATTAATGTCTTGCACTTTAATAAAAGGTAGTTTTTCATGAATCATATGCCTGGTACAATGTTGCTTTGTTTTCATGTTTGTTTGACTTTGTTGAAACTTCTCTTCTGTTGTTCATATTCAATATTATTTTTACTAGTAAAAATAATAACTAAGACTTCATGAATAGATCTTTTCCTGGGTGTATTTCTTGCAACTATCTGGCTATGGCTCGTTTACCAACGTTAACACAAACAAGTATCCTATTTTTACTATGTTGTCAATCATCTCTTGACCATGGTCTGTGCAATTGCCTATTTGTGATGGGAAATTATCTTTTTTTCATTTTCCATCAAACAAATCACTGATAAATGGAAGAACCAACATACTTATCATTACATTTGTTCTTGGCCATTATTGATTCCTACCTTTGTGCTAGTTATTCTAAGGATTACTCCTTGTTGGAGTGTTTTCTCGTCCACTTTACAAGCCACTGTAGGCTAAAAACATAAACAAAAATAAAAAATTGTAATTTGAACTTTCTAATCACCAATAAGTATGTTATCTGCTAATCAGTAAGGGCACTGCATACTTTGGGAATCATTATTGCAGCTGGTAAAGCATTTTTAATTTCAACATTAAAAATAATGCTATAATAATATTATGCCTCAGATTATACTGTAATAAATCAAGTGTATATTTTACAAAGGATATGAAACATTGTAAAAAATTTGGTTTAGTTTCAATAAAGATTATGTGATGAAAATGTAATATATTATTTTTGTACTATCTTCTTAACTACATATTACTATATAAACCGTTGTTATGTTAAGTTTCATTATCACACTATGCATTAAAACAGGAAGAATTGTAAATGCGGATGAAAATTTTATCAAACTTTCAACAGCTTTGTTGTTAAGAATAATAGTTGAATTTAAGTAAGTGAAATACCTGATGTGCACACGAAGCATATCACAGCCACGACACTGTGCTCTTGACTATTGTGTTCTGATGTGTGAGTAAATGGATGTTTGTTGAATACAGAAAAAATATGCCTTTTAATTGTTAGTTAGCCTGAAAAAAGTAAGGGACTAGATTGGGAGAACAGATGCCACTTATGTGACAAATAGTGTAAGGTTGTTTTACTGAAAATACATGTATTATTACTCTCAAACTATTCACTTACTCGTCTGCATAATTAAACCAGAAAAAGAACAAAAATTACATTGATGCTAAGATATGTATAATATAGGGATCTTTATGTAATAACCTCAGAAAAAATCAAAATTCAAATTTAAGTAAGTTATTATGTATATTGTACCTAAGGCCAAAATTATTCAAATGGCATTATGAATAATAATAATATCTAGCTTGTTTAAAAAAAAATAACCTTTTTTTGCACCAAGGTGAAATGATGTTAATGATATAGTTTTAATATTGTTTATTTATTGATTTCTGTTTAAGGTATTATACGTCTCTAAGGTTTTGGACAGAGTAGTGCAGGGAGTAAGTAAGCACAACTCCCTCTCACTTTTAAACACTTGCATAGGCAAGGCTTAATACAACTAACTAATTTAACTACCAGCTGTTTACTGTATTTGATAATGTCAGGTAAAATAATAGAACTGCATCTGACATACTGTTTGGGAAGTCTGTATTCACAATAAATGTTTAAAAAAAAAAATGCAATCTTCTAAAGGCAAACAGAAATCATCAGTTAATGTAGTTTTCTAGACAGACAATTACAGCTACCACAAATGGGGAAAAACGTTAGTAATCAATACCAATACAATGTGGAAACAGCACATTATTTTATGTGCTATTTATATAGAAGAATGTTATATAAAAAGAAAACAATGGTGTGTATGTGTGTTTATGTAAAAATCAAAAACTCATCTTTTAATGAACCCAATTTTGACAAAATTTGTGATTTGTGTATAGAAAATTAGGGTACATACTAGAGTTATAATTGAAATTAGTTAAGAATTTTAAATCTACAAATGATAAAAACTTTAAAAGAACAAGATGTGCTTATTTGTAAAGTTAATAAAGGTGGTCAAATAATACTTATTAATAGAAAAGATTATGATTTAAAAATTGAAGAATTCCTGAAAGAAGTTTCATATGAGAACTTAAAAATTAATCCAATAAATAAATTTCATACAATGGTAAAAGCAAAAGTTAAAAATTTAGCTTTAGAAATAATTGATATGATTATCCTTGTTGAAACATATTAAAAATTTGTGTGTTCAAATTAAGAGTACAGTTTATAAACAGAATGAATATTTAGCTATGGGTTCTCCTTTATCATTGTTACTATGTGATTTATTCATGGACAGTTTTGAAACTGAAGTGCTAAGAAAAGCAAAAAACAGAAAGTTGGTTACGGTATGTTGATGACATGTTTTTGATATGTTGACATGGTAAAAATAATATAATTGATTTTGCTAATTACCTCAATAACATTGACAATTCTATTAAATTTATATATGAAATTGAAGGAAATAACTATTTACATTTTTGGATGTTTTAGTAAGTAAAAATAAGGGAAAGTTAGAAACTGCTATTTGATGAAATCCATTCTCTGTAGTCATGCCCCATATCAAAAATCATGTTACACCTAATTGTTAAAAAAATCACTTCCCTTTTTTATTCTTATGTTAGTAGAATTAGAAAATGTTAACAATAAGTTATTATTAATTAAGTATGTAGCAGTAGAAAGAGATTTCCATCCTGATATTGTTTACAGAGCTATCAATAAATTAAATAATGAGGATAAAAATATTGTTAAGACCATTTGCTTAAGAATTAAGGAAGAAAGATTTGTATTACCATTTCTACCTCATTTTTCTTGTCAAATAATGCAACATTTTAAAAAACAACAAAATATCTTTCTGATATATAGACCAATGAACAAGATTAGCCAGATGCTTAATATAACTAAAATAAAATTGATTTAATGGAAAAACTGGTATATACAAAATACCATGTGAATGTGGAAATACTTCTATGGGACAATCTAGAAGAAATTTAAAATACAGAATAAATGAACACAAAAAATGTTAGAAATAATAATACAAAATCTTACCTTTTGCTGAACATACTAAGAAAACTAAACACTTGATTCAATGGGAAATAACTTATTTTTGTACAACCTACAAACATCAGTGGTAATAATATCTGTGAATCTAGTGAGATAATTCAAATGTAATGAAAATAATTTCAAAGTATTGAATAAGGATGAATGACCAGGGAGAAATATTGATAATAGGTGGTGTGAAATTCTTTAAGCTAAATTGTATGTAAATTTGATCATGTGATTTTTGAAATCACATTTAGATGCAAAATATTGCTCTCCTGATCACACTGCAGTAAGATGTTCAAAATTGTAGTGTATCAGACTGTTCCCAGTTTCACAGTATCTTATCTTTGTGCAGTAAACTTATTAAGTAAAACCATTTATATTGTATTTTGAGACTAGGGACAGTCTCATTTTAAATATTTATTGTGTACTGTTAAATGTTGGCTTTATTTCCTTAATACATATGGGTGAAAACTTACACAAATGTTGTCCTGATCTTAAAATATAATAATTTTTGAACTTTATCAATATTTATTTTATTAGTTATTTGACTTAAGTCTGTTTAATACTGCTGTTTTTTTTTCAGTTTTTTAAGAAATCCTGTTTAATATAACATCTGATAAGCTGTTGTTTTATTAGTCATGTAATGTTGGTTTTCCATAATAAAACTTGCGTCTTTATGTTGGGAGTATGCCAGAGCAAAGAATGGTTCTAGTTTTTACTGACCTTCGAAACAATGCATAAAGAAAATTAAATAAATACACAGAATTGTTCACATGAGGCTGAACATGCAGTATATGAACTGTTGTTAGTGGGGTTTAATGTAATATTTTTTATGGTTGTCTTAGTGTATATTACTTGTTGCTCTTTTAGCGGAACTCACTTTCTCCTCATGACCGTGACAAGCATAGAAGCCGTTCACCAGAGGTAGATTTGGACAAGAAGCGGAGGCGAGAGGACAAAGTTGATCATGTAAGATATCTTTAATTTAGCTAGAACAATAGTGTTTTCAGTCACTTGTTTATTTTGTCAACACTTACCTCTTCAGTCCATTTAACTGAAACATAAACTATTAAATGTGACTTTGATAGTTCTTACATTATTGCTTATAAACAATTATTGAGCTTTAAGCTTCTAATAGAGCAGAATTTTAATTAACCCATATTGTATTTTTTCATTTCCAATATGGGTAACAATTTATAATTTGTAACATGAAATGTAATTTCATAAAAAATGTTTTTGGCTTTATATCACATTTATTAGTTAACTTGTTGGACTGTGAATCCGAGGATACATGGATTGCAATCCATTGCTGCAAAAATGCACTCCACACGTTGGGGTTGTGGGTGTGCTATAGTAATGGCTGTCAAATCCCATTATACTCTCAGATGTGAATAGTTCAAGTGTTAACAGTGGGTACTGTTGATCAGCTGCCTTCCATGTAGTTTGTTAGTTCTAAGTTTGGAATAGTTTTGTGCAGATAACCCTTTCTGTATTTGGCCAAGTCTAAATTATATATAACATTCATCTTGGACATATGCTTTTACTCCAAAAAAAACAACATGTTATCAACATTAAATTGTGATAAAAGGATTTGTTTGAATAAATCTATGGCTAACATGAATAATCAAAAAATCAGTTTTGGATTTAAGTTATATATCTGTTTTTGTGACAAACTCTTTGTGCCATAGCTTGCTAAGTGCTGCAAGGTGGATTTAAAATGCAGAAATTAAGCTTTATTTTTGAAGTATCAAGTTAGTTTCAACATACTACTAACTATGTGATATACAAATGTTGAGTATGTTTTATATCAAACTGACCTGACACAAAGCAACGATAAATTTCTTTGTTAATGTTACAAATTTCAGATAGTGTTTTCAAGAGCACTTTGATATATGAAAAGTTATATCTTAAGTGTTGACATTTTTCATGATCACTTTGAAAGTTCTAACTTCATAGATCTCTATTTTTCTTTGAATTTAACTTCAAAAAATGTTTCATTGTGCTGCCTGTGTGTAAAAACAAGCTATTGGCAGTTTGTTCTTCAATTCCACAGGGCAGTGAGGATGAGAAAAGTGACCAAGATCTAGTTGTGGATGTCGCCAATGAGGTTAGGACCTTCTGGTGTTGGCTAACCAATGTTTATTTATTTTTTGTATATAGAATACTGATACATTCTTAATTTAGTCAACCCCCACATCTTATGCTACTTAACATGTAGTATGATCATTATTGCTGTGGATAGTTTTCCTTGTTATTTCCCTTACTGTTCCTGCTAATATTATGTCACTTCTATACAACTGGTCATTTATATTTTATATGTTGAAAACTGTAGTTGATACTTTATATATATACGTGTAATGATTAATTTAACTTCACTACTCTTTGAATATTAAACTAATCAGTTTTTGAAGATGAGTAAACTTGCATAGCTGTTTCGTGTTACTTGTTTAGTTTCACAAGTATTATTCTAAAAGAAAATGTTAGACGGCTCACTCCAGTATTTCTCCGTATGAAAATATATTTCTTTTATACAGGATCCCATTTCCCCCCCAAATCGACAGACTTCTCCAAGAGAAAATGGAATTGACAGAACTGTCAAGAGAGAACGACCTGCTAGCAGGAGTGGATCTTCTTCCAGCACAGGGACTCCTGTTTCAGCTAAGCACAAGGATCATATGGTAGGCTCAGGTTAGAATACAAATTCTGTTGTAGATGGAATGAGTATGGCCTTAAAATGTTTAAGGAAATGTTCTACTTTATTAAAGAATATTGCAAAAAATATTGCAAAGATAAAAAAAATACTGAATACATTATTATTGACAGTATTATGCCTGTGCAAATAACCTT
>NW_013666057.1:135018-137804 GCF_000517525.1 Limulus polyphemus
AAATAAAAAAATACTGAATACATTATTATTGACAGTATTATGCCTGTGCAAATAACCTTACCATATAATCTACAATGAGATATAGATATATTATTTCTCTTAACTTGTTATTAGTATTAGCATTATAAATTTTATAAATTATTCTAAATTCATCTTCAAAAGATTTTTATATGATATTTTACTTGTTAGAAAAAAGGTAAGATAACTTTCAATCAGTGATGTAAAATTATTGTAGTCCAGAAATGTTTCAAAACCTGAAACCAGACTATTTATGTTGGCATAGTAACCTTAATTTAGATGTTAATGTTCATTTTCTCCTTTAACTGCTCAATCTTGAATGCTTTAATTTAATTTCAATTTTTATCCATCTGCTATGTTTCAGTCATGCTAAATTAAAAACATAAATTGACAATACTACTTTTTTTTTTCAAACTGACTTAACTTTTCCTTTTCTGCTACTCTGGTTAATAGAGTATTTTGGAATACTCAAAATGATTAGTTAATGCTTGTCTTTCTTTTTGAGGGGTTAAAAAAAAACAGCACTCATTTTCCCCAAAACAAAATATCAGTTATGGCTAACTTTTAATTTACTTTTGAATTTTTGTAATGCAAACAGCATGTTAGATCTGTCTGTTTAATTTTCATTCAGAATGACAAACCTCCTACACCAGTGTCCAAGCCATTGACTCCAACAAGTTCTGGACTGCCCAACTCAAGTTCTGGTAGCCTGAAAGGTGTGCCTAAACCACCTTCCCTTGGTAAGTTAATTACTATCTGTTTGATTTTTCTGCTTTCTTGTCATGTGAACTAAGATGAAGAAAAAAATCTGATTATATTAAACTAATAACTTGGATGTTTGAAAAGTTTCATTAACTAAACACTAAATATATAGTCTTAACTTTGTTTTGCTTTTGAGACGCATATTATGTAATTATGGAATAAATACTTCTTTTTTTCTGCTAAATAATTAATATACACTATCCTATCAAAAGTCATGGGACACACCTCTTATTGCAGAAAAATGAGTGTGATGACGAAATATGCAAATAGTTTGGCCTATGAAGGTGATCAGTGGTTCACTTGGAAGTCATTTCGAACTTGTACGCCAAACGACGAGTACATGAAAGAGCTAACAGAGTTTCAGAGGGGAAGGATGGGGAAAATGTCTGTACGAGTTATTGTGCAACAATTAAATAATCCCAGGTTGACAATTGGCAATGTGCTGAAGAAATGCAAGTTCACGGGTGACAATGAGCCACAGAAACGACCAAGTAGGTGTAAAATACTGACTGACAGGAGCCGACGTGCCTCGAGAAGGCTGGTTACCTCATCTTGCCATCATACTCAAGAGAATCCTATAAGTGTTTCTATGACATGTTGAGAGCTGCATGGCATGAATTTTCATGGAAGAGCTGCAGCCCAAAAGCCATTGATAACAAAAACAAATCACACTGTCAATTGGCATGGGACAAGACACGCTGAACCTGGACCGTGGATCAATGGAAATCAGTCTTGTGGAACGACTAGTCAAGCTACACACTCTTCCAGTCTGATGGATATGTTTTGGTATACCTTGAGAATGCTTATTATCTGAGTGTGTTGTCCCAATAGTGAAGTTTGGAGGTGGTGGTATCAGGGTCTGGGGGGTGCTTCTTGTGGTATGGACTAGGTCCACTGGTTGCAGTGCATAGATCCATGAATGTTGAGTCCTACATTGATGTTTTGAACAATTCTGTGTGTCCTACATTGTTGCAATTTTGTTAATGGCCTTTACACCTTCCAACATGATAATGCTCCATGTCACAAAGGAAGGATTGTGAACGTATGATTTGGAGACAGTAACATTGGAACATTGCAGTGGCCAGCACAGAGCTATGACCTCAACCCGATAGAACATTTTTGGACTACATGGAACACAGAATTAGGGCAAGGCCAAGATGGCCCTCTTCAGTAGTGGAGCTTACTAATGTTTTAAAGGAGGAGTGGAGCACAATACCACCAGCTTTCTACCAGTAATTAGTAGACAGTCTTCTCTGATGCATTGAAGCAGTCACTAAGGCCAAAGGCGGGGCAACATGCTATTAATTTCTTGGAATAAAGACATGTTTTATTCATAACTAACCATGTCCCATTACTTTTTTGTAGGATTGTGTATGTCAATATTTTTTTAAATCTTAAATTGTCATTTTTTGTCACTTTTTCAATACACTTTAATATCTTGTATTTAATAATGAAAAATTTCTTATCACTGAAACAAATGATAATAAATATTTGATGTTTTGTAAAGGTTGAACTGGTATGCCAGAACTATACAGCAATTTTTCTTATTTAACTGTAAAGTGTTTTCTATTTTTTTAATGATAAATAAAATGAAAACATTGCAATAAAACTTAAATGAGTTTGTGATACTGACTGTTTGACATCCAATGAGTATTTACTGTTGAACACTGAAACTGATCAATCAGTATGAATGAAAATAAATGTCAACCTTTGTGTTTTTATTAGATATTAACATATTGTTACGTCTCCGTTTGTTAATTGATTTTCCGTAACTTCGTTCCGACGAAACTTAAGCGACACAAGTCTTTACTTAATAAAACTGGTTTATTCTTTCCGAATATAACTCTGCGATACACTTAATCTCAATACTCGTGCTAAAACAACACTATAACGAACGAACGTTAACTTCAACAATACCCTGTGACTGCAGTTCAATTACTCACTATCTACACACACATTACAATAATCTCCCGCGTCACGTTTTCCCCTCTTATATATACCCGCCT
>NW_013666057.1:137817-140754 GCF_000517525.1 Limulus polyphemus
TGTGACTCGATGACGCAACAATATTTTGGTTTAATGCTTTTTCTGTCAAGACTTTTCAGGGCAAATTACAGTCTTATTAGTTTGCCTTTTTTGTTAGGAAAGTAATAGCATCAATTGTCAGAATCTGAGTGAAAAAAAAAATCTTCAAATTTAATAATTAACACACAATACTCAGCATTAGAATTTTTGATAGGGCTTCTGTTTTCTCTACCTTAATATATACTATGTTCCTTGACTTTCAGAACGTTTTAGTTAGTATTGTTACGTCTCTGGTCGTTTGTTGATTTGCGGTATAAATTCTTCCTGAGGAACTTCAGCGATACAAGTCCTTTCTTAAATAAAACTAGTTTATTCTTTCTCAATACAACTTTGCAATACACAGAATTTCCACAGTTAATACGTTTGCATTCTCAATAACAAAACACACACTTTATATTACTGTCACTTTAACTTAAACACACGCTATAATTCACAACGATTTATACACTTTACTTACGGTCACTACTGCTCGCTTGACTCAATTATCTGTCTC
Source organism: Limulus polyphemus (assembly GCF_000517525.1). NCBI lineage: Eukaryota > Metazoa > Arthropoda > Merostomata > Xiphosura > Limulidae > Limulus > Limulus polyphemus. The sequence continues at coordinate 138,350 of NW_013666057.1, forward strand.
TATATCTATCTATCTGCAATTGTATCTCCGCTTTATTTGCCGGGCTTATATACTGAAATAGAGGGTGCCTAGAAAAGACTAGTATTGCCAGGAAAAGTCAAGATCCTTCTAGAATCTTATGACGTGTTACCAGCATCACGTGACTTCCACTGTTGTAACAGTACATCTGGGTGTTTAAAGCAAAAGAGTGTTGACTGAGAAAATGAAAACTCTCAAGTGTCTATTTGGAATATTTGTTGTTCATTAGTCATTTTTGGCTAGAAAAATAATAATTTTTGGATTTACTTGTAGAAATTTTAAATTTATGTCTAAAAAAAATTATTATATCCTTGTATAAGTCTTTGCATGGAGAAATCTTTGTAGATTACTGTGTGCAGCTTTGGTTTCATTTTTACAAAACATGTATATAATCATGATGGAAACAGTGATGACCCTTACAAAAAAAAAATACCAGATTTGAACTGAATTTGACAGATCTGGCCGTAGCTTATTCAGATCTAATAATATGGATTCCATATCTGTCCTTATTCACTTACAGGTATGTAAGATCTGGAATACTTTTCCCTTTGGTATTTTGTATACTGTTATTTTATAAGAATAATAGGCCAACACTCAGTTTTGGTTGGCTTTTCTGGTTGATAGAGGGACTAACATCAGTGAGGGTAATGACATTTTGTCACCTTGCTTTATTTAATTATCTAATGTTCTTTATTTTTGTAGGTGCTCCATATGCATATCCCTTACCAGGAGGACCTTCTGGGTCTCTCCCTTCAATGCCTGCTGATCTCAGCTCGAACGCAAGCTATTCACAAGGTGTTTTACATAATAATATTTCTCCTGCTCTCAACTCTTACCCTCGATCAATGGTTAGTGTTTTGATATTTACTCTTGGCTTTGGTATTAATACAGATCTCCAAAATAAATTAATTTTTTGTGATAGTTAAAAAAAAAAGACTTAACCACTTAACTATGTGGCTGCAAAGTGTATCCAGGTTAAAGTAGTGCAACTGATAGCAAGGAGAACCCGTTTGTTTAACAAATTTTGATTTTGTATGATCTTTTATAATACAAGTGTCAACATTCTAATCTCTAAGGTGTTCCTGTTATCTTCAATAATGCAGTTAAACTGTTGATAAAAAGTTGCTACATGTAGCATACATTCAATTATATATGTCTGGATTAGGTCAGTTTTTATCAGTTGTTATGTTTATACTTGGAGAAAGTGTGTATTTTATTTCATAAGAACATTGGCTATCTAAACAGATGTATATCTTTCTTGCATCATTTTAACTTGATTTAATGTTTGCAGTAACGAAACATTGTTTTTTACACTCGTATATTCTAGAATATAATGTTTTCTTGGGTTTATATAGCTTTATCTGTTATTCTTTTTTTACAATGATGTACAGGTTGCCTATGAATCTCATCCAGCTATAAGGCCTGCAGGATTTGGTTCTATTTCAGGAGGTAAACCGTAAGTAATTTTAAATCTTTGTTTTATTTTTGACTGTTTAAATTCTTCACAAATTGCCAAGTTTCATTTATTCATATGCTTGTATCTGTCTAACTACATACCTGAAAGCTTGCTCTTAAGTATTCTGTCACATTTGATCTGAGGAAGCACAGAATCATAAAGAGGAGATATATGTGTTTGAAATTAAATAAGGATGACAAATTGGTTCTATGAATATGAACATTTAAAGGTATTTATATATTCTAAGATGTAGCATTATAAGAAACCAATATGTTCTATACACTGTCAGATGCATAGGTATATTAATAGAGGTGTTTTTGATAGAATAAGTGTATTATTAGTACATTGACGCTAATCTTTTTGATTGAATTACTCCTAAGGCCCAACAACACTGTATTATCCCCATTGTTATCATACATTTGTTCACTCACATTCTTGAACTTTCTTTATGTTCAATTTTTATTATTAACCAATCCATCACTAATGTTATGCATCACAGTCAAATCATGTTGCACTGAATGCAAGCAGGATACAATGTAAAGAAAGAACTAGTTGATGAGTAACATTCAGTAAACTTTTAGTTAATACACATATGTTTTAAGATGGTTATGGGCTTACTCTGTGTTTTTCTAATATTGATGTATTATATACACCTGGAAAAAAGTTAAGCACCCCCAAATATTTTTCAGGATTGCTTATTGAAAATAAGGTTTAATTTTCATGATGTTGAGCAATGTTCATAATTTCAAACATAATTAAAAGGATGTGAGCGTTCAGGTGTGACATTTAAATCAGGCACGTTTTTTTCCCCACGTGCAACTTGCTCCCTTCTTCACGTCCAATATGTCACTATTTTCTCGTGCATCAAATCCGTATTTAAGTCCCAAATTTCTGAACACTCTTATTATGAAAATTAAATATTAAATAACCT
>NW_013666057.1:141680-179595 GCF_000517525.1 Limulus polyphemus
ATAATCTTGTTTTCTTGTGCCCAATAATGCATAATTTCATTTGATAAACACGTTTAGATTGAATGGTAATTTATAATCAGTCACAAGAACGTCGAATCTGAATCACTTGAAAAAAACACGGGGGTGCTTAACTTTTTTCCAGGTGTATATGTTAGTGTATTATTCTTAATATAGCCATACCTAATCAATCTTCTGAACAGGGCTTACTCATTCCATGTGAGTGCAGATGGACAGATGCAGCCAGTACCATTTCCTCCTGATGCTCTGATTGGTCCAGGAATACCACGCCATGCACGGCAGATTAACACCCTAGGTCATGGCGAGGTAGTATGTGCAGTGACAATTAGTAGTCCTACAAAATACGTCTATACTGGAGGAAAGGTTTGTGATTTCAGGTTTTGTAGTAGAATGTTATGTTTGTGTTTTATATAGTTGTTTTAACAAAAAACAAAGTTATTGTATTGTGTGTTAACCCTGAAATGAAGTTAAAACAGTAATACTTGAGAATATTCTCAATAATGTTATATTGTTCTGATTTCTTTTTAACAGCAATTCATTATGTTCATTTCCTTACAGGGTTGTGTGAAAGTTTGGGATATTAGTCAACCTGGTAGTAAAAGTCCAGTGTCTCAGCTTGACTGTTTGGTAAGTTAAAAATGCTGAAATAAATTTAACTTAGCAATAGCAATCATTTTGTTTTATCATAAGCTGACTTCATTAACATATGCTCAAAATGCTAGTTAAAAAAAAATAAATATAGAATCTCATTCTGGCTAGATGATTCATTGGATAGACTTGAATTGTATTTAATTATGTTGCAAAAGCCCAGTTCATTAATTCATTATATGATTCATTGGATAAACTGATTATGACAGTATTGAAGAGCTTATTTTCATCCATTTTTAGTTAATGTTTTTAGAATTATACATTCTTAATTTTTACATCCCAGCAACGAGACAATTACATTCGTTCATGCAAGCTACTTCCAGATGGGCGAACATTAATTGTAGGTGGAGAGGCCAGCACCATTTGTGTTTGGGATCTAGGTTCTGTAAGTATAAATTTTCCAGTTTTTTATGAAATTTTACTTAAATATGTTTGTTTGTTTGAAATTACTAGTATCAATATGTTAAGACATAAATAAATATCTTGATATTTTTAAAGACTAATAGACTGTAATACTTAAAGGAGATAAAGAAAGCAGTTTTTTTTATTTTTTGTCTTTCTCTGCATATAGAATTAGTGATTAGTGTAATATTGTAGTTCATACAGATGTGTATCATGAGTACTATGGTGTTTGTGACCCCACTTAACCCACTGCTTTCTCTTAGAATTTTTTGTTTGATGTAATTATTTTGGGGTCTGTCCACATGTATGTGTAAGTGTATATTCAAAATGATTATTACATAGTTAATACATTACATATACTATGAGTAAATATGTGTGTTATCCTCAAAACCTGTTTTCATTCTTTCTCTCAGTTTTATAAGGAGAATTTTTTTGTATTTGCTGGTAATAAAATATTAGAGTGATGTAATTTTCTTTCATTTCTTCATTTCTTCTAATGTCATTCATGAAGCTTGTGACAGTTATGAATCACCTATCCAGTTTTCTTTGTTGTGGAACATTCTTTGGAAGCTTTCAGCTAAGAATGAATTGTGCAAAACTGTAAAAAATGTAATGCATATCATTAAAACTTACCCAATAAAAAAAAAAACACTTACAGAATGGAAACACAACAAAGCATTTTTGAAGATCCAGTTAAGTTGAGTATCTCACTGGTCAAAAGTATCTGTTTCTTGATATTTTTCTGTGAGATTACCTACAACTATCCTTCTCTGTTTTCTTTACTCTCATTCTCTCATCTAATGACCTAAACTTTCAGAAATGGGCAGCGATACAACTAATTCTAGTTATCTGTCCTCCCAACTTATAAGACTTCTTCCTTTAGGATGATGGTAATGTGTTTTGGGATATATACCATAATGTATCCATCAATGATGGGATGGTGATACATGACTTAAATCTAGTCAATGTCTGATGACAGCCTATATGAGAAGGTACATCACACAGCTTCTCTTGAACAAAATTTGAAACAAAGAACCTGGTATAGAAGAATAACAATGATAATTTTTGTGAAGAAGTTGGGTGGGGTGAGTCCTGACTCAGTGGCTTATAACACTTACAAGGAACTTCTGGAACCGAGTTATTCCTCTTTTCCAACATCCAAACTCAACAACTCTCAGAATAATGCTGTGATTTACCATCAAAGTCACTACCAGTTTCATTTTTCTCTGGGCTCAGTTTATTATCTACTCAGTCTGTTTAGTTAGCTAACAGCCCAACATAAATTGTCTGTCTGCTTAACTGACGGATTCATGTCAGTGGATAGGCACTTGTTGGCCATCTATGCAGTTTAATTTCATTATGGTTTTCAATAGAAAAGTATCAAAATCTCACAATACAATAAGTTCCAGAAATGTTATGCTGAGGATAAAATCAACATGAGCAGCAAAGGGAAAATTGAGAAACATAAATGATGGCATAAAACATTCTTTATTCTTACCAAAATTACACAGTGTGTTACTTGATCTTTCTCAACTCATGCTAACTTGTTCGTGTCTCTGTGACACTCCTTCAAATGAGTATGACTTCACTTCAAAATGGCATAACACAGAAATAGGGCCAAGGAACTATAAGCCTTGTGTGTTATGTAACCTTTGACTAAGCTAGGGAATTAGCAAACGCTTATGAATTTTCTGCATCTGGTTTACAAGTCATTAAATACATGTAGAAAATCGGCTTGAAAATTTATAAGAATATATCCAAATATACCTAAATATAGATATATTCTTTCTAGTTACAGAAGGTTGAAATTAACAGCTCTTTCAACTGTGACAACTATTCCCTCTTCCTTATCTCAAGGTCTACCTAGATTTGAAACTTAAAAATTAAATATTAAGAGGCCAAATTAGAAGTAACTAAAAAGTTCTTAACTTCCTTTAACCAGTTCTTTATACTACACCCAAAACACCATGATACATAAATGTATATGACAAAAGGTAACCTTATAAAACATATAAGGGTTCCTTTATCAGCCAATTAAAACTACAATTAAATGAAACAAGCCAAATCAAAAACTAAACAAAATAAAATGTAAAGATAATATTATTATTACAGATATTGAATAAAAGTTATAAAAAATCAAATATAAACTTTATAATAACAATTATGGTGAATTAAATATAATACAGAATAAACTCAAAAATAGCAAAAGTAATTAAAACTCAATTATAATAGATACCAAACAGAAGAAATATTAGATAAACTCAATACAATTTTAAAATAATCATCAAATCAAATATCAAGATAATCTTAGAAAATTTTAACAAAGTTTAATACAAAATTAGTCACTGAAAATGATACAAATCTAATTAATATATTAGAGCAAAAGGAAAATTGAATGCAACATGAGGTATGAATAACATAATACATTTATAGTGACAATCACTATCTAACTTTTTATTTTGTAGACAGATGTGGTGAGGTGAGTACTAAACCGGTGGTTTACAACACTGGCAAGAGACTTTCCTGAAACAGAGTTATGTTTCTTTTCCAATAAGATAACAGAATACTACTGAGATCTTCCAAAGATTGTCATCTTTCAGTAAAGCTTTTCCATAGGACCTTTCCAGCTCCCTGCATATCCTTCTTAAGAAATGATACCTCCTGTCTCAACTGGCAGTTTTAAGTAGCCAATTGGCAGTTCCCAGTACTACTCCTTCCATGTCATTAGTCAAGAGACCTTTGGCACAAAGTCTATACCTCTATTCACTCAACTTCCTGAGCCTAACAGTGTTGAAACCATTGTTTCATATCTCTCACTGTCATTTATTTGGGAATGGTTTTCAATGTAATCACTGGTAAGGTGATAATGGTCCCTTCTCTTTTCGTGCAGTTACTGGCAATAATCCCACTGGTTTCCCAAGAAAGCTTGGAAGAGAAAGAGACCTAACTTCTTCTTCTTGTACTTTTTCTTTAATGCCTGGAACACCTTATTGGAATTGGGGATCTTGTGATTCCATCGAATGAGCAGGATGATTTGTGGCTAGTGCACTGCTGTTGTACAGCACCTCTCCAATTATGGAACTATGCAGTGAATCCTGCAGGAGGTGAAAATATTATATCTGGGTGGTGGTTGACATAGAAACTGCTGTAAGATGATATCTAGGGCCAGAGTCCCAAAGTAGCTCTTCAGTCTACATGATATCATCTTTTAGGTTCCAAACTCTTGAAGTCGAGGATGAGTCAAATAAATTGTCTAAGGCTATGGTAAAATGCAAAGGTCAGGCTTATCTACTAGTCAATAGATGTTTGCATATATATTTATTTACCTTTAAACATAGTATTATCTTAGAATCATGGAATTTGACTCATTTGTTTTCTCTTTCCAATTTTTTTTCTGAATGGAAGGTGGATGGTTGTAAGTGCACTATTGTTGTATATATATATTTTTTCTATCTTGTTTTTATCATAGCATTGTACAGATTATTATTTAATAAAATCGTTAATGTGAGGGCAAAATATTTTATTAAAAGTGATAACATTAGACAAAAAATGATAATTATAACAGGACATGCATTTTAATGTTGAGGATGGGTGAACTGTTATTGGAAACAGTAATAATATCAAAAACCTTGACAACAACATTAACGTATGAAATGGTTTTCAACTAATCACACTATATTACAAAATTTCTGTTTTTTTATATGTAGCCAACACCTCGTATCAAGGCAGAACTGACATCCAGTGCTCCTGCTTGTTATGCTCTTGCTATCAGTCCAGACTCTAAAGTCTGTTTTAGCTGCTGTAGTGATGGAAACATTGCAGTATGGGATCTTCATAATGAAAAACTTGTTAGGTAGGTTTTTTCAAAATGGATCTTATACTTAGCTCACATATTTGATTTTTTATTTGTATGTTTGTGTTTTTTATTAGTTAGCATGTAATAGATGTATTGATGAACATATTAAAATTGTTACAATCATTTGTAATTATAGGCAATAACTTAAAAACCTGTTTGAATGTGTATTAAAGATATCTAACATAATTTTTACAGACAGTTTCAGGGACACACAGATGGTGCTAGTTGTATAGATATATCCAGTGATGGGACCAAGCTTTGGACAGGAGGATTAGATAATACCGTCCGTTCCTGGGATCTTAGGGAGGTGAGTTTAAAATAGCTTTAGACATCATAATTATTTTTAACCTGTGGACTATACAGAGATTGAGTACATTGCATTAAAATTATTTTGGAGCTTCACCATGTAATTACAGTCCGTGTCACTACATCCAGTTGTGCCTTATCTGATGAATGTGCATCTGTACAATAGTTTTGCATTACAGTGTCCATTGCAAAAGTATGTGGCATAAGGCTATCATGTCTAAAGCATTCTCTGCATGTTTTCCATAACTCATCTAGTATTTGAGGATGATGGTTTCCCAGCACTCATTTCAACATTCTAATCACATAAATATACATAGACATTGCATCTGGTAACTTGAGGTATGTGGCAGTTGAATGGGAAGTATGCCTGGAAGTCTTATTTTGTGGAACTACACCCTTTTAGTCTTGTTTCCACATGTTGCATACTGTTGCTTGGGGCATGTGGACAGTTTTTAATACTGATCTTGTTTTTGTGGATTTGCACCTGTTAAAAAATTCTGCACTTCACCTACTGTGGCTGAAGTATGACTTGTTGTAGGTCTCATTCTGGAAGGTCATGGTATCTCAGTGTGATTAATTTTCTTTTGTATTCCAATGCCAATAAGTACAAGGGATATCCCCATTCTTAACACATCTTGCTGATTTGTATATTCAAACTTTTAATATAGCTCACACTTGTAGTTGCCTTGGTAATACTTTTCTTCTCATATAATATGAGCATCAGGTATTACTCTCAGTAAGTCATTTTTCATTCTTCTTTTCTAATTTCTTTGGGTAAATAAAAAACAAAACTTTTTTCCTGTGATTTTGCTTGAATGTAATTAAAAATTACAAAGTTGTTTTTGTTAAATTTTAGATCATAAGACAATTGTAAAGACAACCATAACATCATTCTGTAAATTTAATAATCAAGCACAAAGTTAAAACTCAATATTCTTTATAAGCTATTCACAAAAGGTTGTCTGTGTTTAGCCAATCCAGAATTTTGAAGTGACAGATTAGAGGGAAGGCAACTAGCTAGTCAATAGCACTAACACTAATTCTTGAGATACTTTTGTTTGACTGAATAGTAGGATAAGATTTGACCATTGTTTATAATTCACCTACATCCTCAAAGTACAGAGTGCATTTGATTGGAAATGGGGCTTAAACGATGGCCTTTAAGATTCACATTCCAAGATACTAACCACTAGGCCATACCCAACCCAAGTTGCATAATGGGCTATCTGTATTGTGCTCTCTGCATGGATTGAATTACAAATTTTTAGTAGTACAACATTCAATTGTACCACTGAGCCAACTAGGCCTACCTAAAAAATGTGCAGAATTCTGTTGGTCTATTTCTAAGCTTGCTTTTCAGTTAGATTGTTTCATTTTTAGACAGGACAAATGTTAAAGTAAGGATGGGCATAGTATTTCTGTTGCAGTATCACAGCTTACATAAATATATTTTTGTTTATTTTTATTGCATATTGACAGACAAAACTAAAAAAAATACCTTAAATTTGGAAGGTAATATGGTATCTTATATTTAAAGTATACAACAGGAAAATATAACAAATCCTATAAAGGGGTATGATAATTAAATAAAGAATTGTAATCCACTTAAAACATTTTCACAATTTTTTTTTCTCAAATTTACTGCATTGTATGAATATGCAGTATTATCCTATGTTTTGGCTTCTAGTCTGCTGCCGTCTTCAAAAAGAGTATCCAGGTTTTACTAACTTCTGTGCTAGGCTGACTGAGTGTTTTATCAATTAGGAGGAGATAGAAGGCTTCTTTTGTTTTTTATTTTCTTGTGTGGTTCTTGTCCTATTATTCCGATTTATCATGTGGTCTTCTTCCATGCCATGATGGGCTTTTGTGGACAAATCAACATTACCAAGTCTATTATGTATGCCTATTAAATTCCTGAATCCTAACTTTTGTTATTCTTATTTTTCTTTCTTCAATGTATTAGAATCTACATTCACAGGGGATACTGTAATTTTTTTCCCTCCCTCTGTTGGATGGTTTGGTATTTAGTAATTGTGATTGAATTGTATTGTGGTTTTTTTATGCACTTACTTATTTGATATTGTCCAGTAACTGTGAAAAAACTGGCATTAGTATGCAGAATCAATGGAGAATCTTGATGAGGATAAGTGAACACCGGGGCTTTGGCCAAAACATGCTTTAGAAACTGGAATGCTTGCTTCCATTCAGACAATTCACCAGTGGTGAGTTTATGGACTTACAGTGCTAGAATCCGAGGTTTGATTCCCCTCAATGGATACAGCAGATAGCTCACTCATTTAGTCACATGCATGATTGTCTTAGAGATAGTACAAATCAAAACCAAGAAGTCTGCAAGCTTCTCATTATATCTCAGACTGGGGCCAGTCTCTGACCACTGTAAGCTTTGCAAGATCATGCAAACTACATTTTTGCTAGTTATGTGACCAAAAAACTCAACTTTAACATACATCAACTTTTTTGGTCTTACCTTTAAGACTGCATCTCTGGTACACTGAAATATCATTTTTATATTTTTTTAGGAGTTAGGCAAAAAGTAACCAAAAACTAAAATGTTGCTTGCATAGATTAGACATCTCTTCCATTGTAATTCTCCATCAGCCTCTAAAAAGGTAGTGGGTGCATTATATACTCTAAATTGCAAGTTGCAAAATTCATAGTACCTCACAAATGCTGAAAGCAGTCTTAGGTTACTTTTATCATCTTGTAACCAGAAGCTAGATGTAGCTTATTGAACCAGTGGATGCTCTCCAGACATTTTTTCCATCTAATAAGGCAAAGAAAAGTCATCAAAGCATGTCAGTGGTCACCTGCCTAAAGTCCACGCAGGACCTAGAAGTTACATCTTTCTCTCTTAAAACTGTCACTGGAAATGACCAAGCATTAACCAAAGGTTGTATTATTACATTCTTTAGTCTTAACACTAGCAACATCCTTGGTACTCCAGTAACATTTGTGTGGCAGTCGTTTTCATTGGATGTGCATCACTGGTATCCATGTGATTGTGCATGATCGTTGTTTAAACCCAGTGGGCCACCTGGTCCTACAAACACATGATCAAACTCTATCAGTATGTCACTACGTTACTGTTCTGAGTTCTTCTGGGCAACACATTCTACATCCAATGACCCCAAATGCTCAGAAAGCTATACATGCACTTTTGAACATGTTACTTCTGCAGTGATACCAGCTACATATGTGATTTACATTACTTCTTTTGTGCCAATGACATTTCCAGTTGTAACACTAACACAATGCCATCACTTACCCAGTCAAGTACAGCTTTATTTGTTAACAGAACTTTTGTTCTATCTCTGCAGTAAATTATAACAATGCAGTGCACTAAATTAAGAATGTGCCCCACTTGCACATATGGGTATTTCATTGTTTTACTTTCTTATTAATGAAGAAACAATGAATAAAAAACAAAACAAGCATACAAGTATAAGGGCATACTTGTAGTTTGTGTTTCAGTTTTACTCAGTGTTCCACTATAACTTTTCTTTCACATAGTATTTTCATCCTTATATTACATGAAACATTAATTATTTTCATATTGTGAAATTATTATTGAAGTATAAAGTGTGTGTGTGTTTATACAGAAAGATAATTTTTCTTCTCACAGGGGCGACAACTTCAGCAACATGACTTTACATCTCAAATATTTTCCCTTGGTTACTGTCCTACTGGAGACTGGCTTGCTGTAGGGTAAGGCATTATTGTATAGACAATATCAAGCACTAAAACTATATTAATGTCATTTCATTGAAAGATTCATTTATGATGTTAAGAAAATGCATGTTGTAGGATTTCTTATTTCTGTCTTTCATTATATATATATATATATATTGGTATACTTTGGTGACAGATTTTCTTGTAGGCAGATTTTGTTAAACAAGACCGATGTCTGTAGGTTTACTTTCTTCTTAGAATTCTTCTCAAGAAGTCGATAAGCCGTCTTAACGTTGTTAGAACAACGGGTAAAAGTTGTAGTTAGTGATGAGTTGGCCGACGCGTTTCGAATGCATTCTGCATCCATTATCAAGGCTGTTGTTAGAACAACGGGTAAAAGTTGTATCTTGTGTTCTGAATAGCTCCTTTTTATAGGAGTACTTTTGAAATGTGGTATGTATTTCTAATTTCAGTATTAAAAAATTGTATAATTCTAAAGCAAAAGTGAAAATATTTTTTCTGATTGTGAGTGGGATGTATTGAGACTTCATGATGATTTTTTTTTTGTACTACTTTAAGCTATTTGGTAGTTATTTAGATGTTTTATTTCTTATTGTTTCAATATCAATCTCATAGTCAGGCTAACACAGTAAGTAACCAGATAGGAGGAAAAAGCTGTAACACTGTTTGAGAATTGAATATAAGACTTACAGTTTGCTATGGATCAAGATGCTTTATATAAAGAACAAAGACTTTGGACAACCATAGATTCTAATATTATTGTGTAGTGAAACAAAATATTAAGAAGTTTGCTAATACCATATGAATTATTTTTTATTTATCCAAGTTTAATTTTATATTCTTAACTTTAGATAATAAACAAATGTATATGTCATTACCATAAGTTATGTACAACTTTTTACTGTGTTAAAAAACAAGGAAATTATTTCAGTGCTTAATTATTTTAAAGTATTAAATAGAAATAAATACACATCATTTCTTGAATGTTTGAGGGATGAGCTAAGATTTTTGTGACTATGTTGTAAACTTAAAAACCCAGTTATAGTATTTTTACTTTTTGAACCAATATTGTATATTAATTTTTTGACAAGATGGCTGAATTTAAGAATCACTATTGTATGAATGGGCATCATCGTCATCACTCTGTTCATTTATATAGTATGGAAAACAGTAACGTGGAGGTCTTACACTGTTCCAAACCTGATAAATACCAGCTACATCTACATGAAAGTTGTGTGTTGTCCTTAAAGTTTGCTTCTTGTGGGAAATGGTTTGTCAGCACAGGCAAGGATAATCTTTTAAATGCCTGGATTACACCTTATGGGGCTAGCATTTTTCAGGTGAGTGATTAACTAGAAAATAGAAATGAAAAACCAGTAGTTGTAATTAGAAATAGGTCTGTGTAGTTATACAGTTATTTTAATTTATTAAAGAAAACATATATATTACTACTGACCAGCAACACCCTTTGAGATTTAAATTGGGTTGAGGGAAGAAATTTTTATGAAAACTCTTGGACTTTTCTAAAGTGAAAATGCAATATGTGGCTTTGCATTTGATTACACAGCACACACAATAAAAAGCATAAAACTGGTACTTTATTGTTAGGTTATTCTAACCTTCTGGGGGGGGGGGGTCAAATTGCTCCTCCACAGTTAGGTTTCCTGCTATTGACAAAGCTTGGTGCAATATGTGTAGATAGATCAGTAAGTGTTGTAGTTGTGTGCAACTCTGGTCCAACAGTAACAGAGAAATTGGTAAAGTTTGGATGCTTAATGTCTTGGAATGAAATACAGTTGGATAAAACAGCTGTCATAGATTACTTTTAATATTCTTGCAAGAATATTATGATAAAAAATGTCAGTAATCATAGTCACTTCCTCTACATAGTACTTGCAAGATGCAAGTATTTTTGTTTTTAATTTTAATGTCTAAGAGAATCAAATTGTAATATAAGTAGAGGAATACAAGAGCATGTTATTGGAGGTAATTGTTTTCTGTGCAAATATTTATATGTATGCGAGTTTTCATTCCTAGTCTTTTACTGTTTATTTACTTATTTATTCAGTCTATTTTCATCCTTTTCTTCTTTGAAGTAAAATTATATATAGTATTACCATTCCTTAAAAAAAATTGTTAAAGTGGTATAACCTACCATGGTGATATGTACTCACGAAGTAACAGTTCACAAGATCCCTAAATCACATACTTACAACGATCTAAGTAACTGTTCTGCTTTGTAGATAAATATCACAAGTTTGTGACATATTTAAACAACACATTTCTCTCCTTACATTTGCAGTTTATTTTCTGAATTAAATTCCTACCATTATGGTTTAAGCTGTGTTTCACCATTTCTTACCAGACTTTCTTATTTTTACAGTCTAAAGAGGTTTCTTCTGTGCTGAGCTGTGACATCTCTTCTGATGATAAGTATATAGTCACAGGGTCTGGAGATAAGAAAGCAACAGTTTATGAAGTAATCTTTTGAAGATTCTAGAGGCCTTTTTGGTGAAGTTTCCTATGTTTGAGAATCAACCAGCAGAAACTGTTGTGTATATTATTGTATCTAATTTTACTAGAAAACCATTTATGGATACTTGGTGACTGTTTCCAATATCTTGTGAATCTTCCTATGGAGATTTCATGTGCGTGCATGTTTATGTATATGTTTTTACAAAGTTATTTGTTTGTGAAAACACAAAAGACAAGGACAGAAATCTGGCTCAAACCAAGGAAAACCTTGTAATCAAAAAAATGTATGGAGAAAAACCTATGTCAATAACTTGTTCCTTGATTTGCTAGTCTGCATTCCTAGGGAAACACTATTATCATGTTTCAAAACTACTTTTAAGTGGTAATGACAGTGTAACTGATACCTTAGAAGTTCCTTCATTACCAATTGTTCTGAAGAGAAGCAAAGTGGAAATATTTTTGTAACACAGTAACTAGAATTATTTGTCTGTAAAGTTTTCTTGCTTGAAAAATACACTTATATAATGATTCCTTTCCTTAGATGCACAAAACCTTGTTTGAAGTTTAGAATATTTCTCATGGGTGAGATAACATGAAAGTCATTTGACATGTATTCTTACCCTTATCTTTTGGTCTAAGATATTTTTGAAATAAACTCAGTTAATAATCAGAGTAATGTAACATAAAATGATTTAGTTACTTAAAATATTTTTGTCAAAGTGTTTTGCATATCTCATGTTTCCATTTACCTATTTATCCTTAAAGCTATTTGATGGATGGTTTTTAGTAGTTTAATTAGGACCTTAAACATTTTAATGTATTATTAGTAATGATGTTTGAAATATTGTAACTTTTATGGAATAAAAAAAAGCCATTTATCAAACCTTCAGAATTTCATTATCACATATATTCAAAAACAGAATTTTTGTATAATTCAGAATTTTTTATAAATTTTTAAAAAGAGTAAAATAAATGAAACAGTTTTCCTAATAGTAAAACAACCTCAAAGAAAAGCATAATTTATCATGCAATTTTTTTAATATACAATACAACAAAAAATTTATTATTTGAGGCATAAATAACAAATTTGAAATATAAGATTAGTTGATGCACTTTTAACAATAAAGTATGGTAAATAGAATCATTTTCATAATAAATTCTAGAAGTTAAAACTTTTTTTTTGTATTTAGAATAGCACAGCAACAATATTTCTGATTTTTGTTCATTATATTAAAAGAACAAATTAAATATTTTACTATAAATTATTTTATGCAATAGTTCTTTTGTTTAATGCAAAGTTTAAGTTAGCTACTTTTACAAGGTTTTAGCTCCAAATAAACTAAGTGCAACTATTCAAGTCTAGTATTAATATGCATAACTGATTCTAATCATAACACTATTTCAACTTCATTCAAAGGTAAGCCAACAAACACTAAACAGAATAAACTTTGCACATTAGCTGCATTGGTCATGAAATATGAGATCTCATGTAGTAAAAGTGGTGAACCCAGCCAACCAGTGAGTGTCCTACTTACAAGTATTTACAAATCTTTTATTGTTGGTAGCAAATTGGTTAAATCAGTATGAGCTGTGTTATCATAAACAGTTGATGTTTATGTTGATTTTTCACCAGCATTAGTATAACTTGTACTTTGCTTTGGATTTATAAAGGAGCATGGAATTACAGTGACAGCCATTTCACATATTTTGTAATGGTGATATTTGATATAACTTGTTAAATGTACAATTTAAGAGAAAATTGCACAGATGTTTCTTATATGTAGTTGAACAATTTAAAAGAAAATAATGGAAAAAAAGGTGTTTATTTTAATAGCATAATGAAATGACTATCGTTTCTGCTTTGTTAATGGTTAATTTTATTCAAAGACAACCTGTGATCACGGATTTTTTAAATTTGGCAAAATAATTATAGATTAATCTTAAAATTATGTTCTTAAAGAAATGCTTAAAGTGAAAACAAACACTTCACATTTTTTTTACTGATACGAAGGTAAATTTTACATATAATACATTTAATTTGCTTTCAGACTATTACAAAAAAATATTGAATTTTGTTTTAAGAATATTTTCATCAAATTGAGAAGATCAATTTTTCTAAAATATTTCCTTCTGAACAAAATCTAGCAGATGAGCTATCTTAAGCTTCTCAGGTTATCTAATATATTAAATCAAGTAAAAAACTTTCATTAACATTTATTTGAATCTGGCAGAATTAAAGGTTTGTTTCCTTTGCAGATCTAAAATAAATATTACTAGCTTCAGTTCTGTTTTGAAAACTATCAAAAAGAACATCTCAAACATAATGTTCTGTCATATGTTATGAAATTCTGTGGTAAACATATGAGAAATGAAGTACTTTTGTTACTAGATCTGCATTCTTGTTCTGTGAGTAATGTGAATTTTATAAATAAATGTGTTTGTTGAGTACCATATTTGTGTGTAATATTTAGTTATTGGTAAGCTATAGCATAATTTTATTTATTATGTTTATTAATATTCCTGTATATTGTAAAAACAATCGGAAATGACACCTAAAACGGAAATTTATACCCACTAGAACTATTTGTATTGAAACCTTTTTTTTTTCTTTTCTGAACTTACCAACTATGATTTAGAATATCTCGTAAATATTTATGTTGTCGGGTCAAATAGCCTTTTTACAAACAATATGAAGTTTTGAAACATCTATCTATGGGATAATAAATTTCTGTACAATGTTTCATCTCTTAATAGTGGGACATGATCACATACAAAATTTAAGGTACAAGTACATTCAAGTTGCAAATAAATCCAATCAAATAATTTGGTTTTTGATACTAGCTCCATCTGGTTTCAAATGTAATTACTCCCGATGTTTTATTAATGTTAGGTTTGAAATCTTTGATTCTTAGTGCTTCCAGATATTTTCTTTTGTTTGAGTATTTGGATGTATTCAATACTTTAATATTTTTTAAGATAACTATGTGTTGTTTTTTAGCCATAGCTTTGATTATGAATTATGCCAATGGCTAGCTTAGATACACAAAAGAACAATATACACACACAAAATGAGAAAACTGTTATGTACAACTCTTACAAGCAACAACTTGAAAAAATAAAACCCGGATAGCAATATATGTATCTTCAAAAATAGAGTCGATGTACATTCAAATACTTGTGGAAGAAGCCATTGTAATAACATTAAACAAAGATATAAAAGTAAATTTAGATGTGAAAAACTATTGAAATTAAAAACTTCTATGTACAAAGAGTAGGTCTGGGAATAGGAAGCCATTATCTCCAATATTATTCCTCATTAGCATAGACAAAGGCCGTTAATACAGCAATATCTGCACCATTTTTCTGGTGGAGATATGTTGATGTACTATGTGGCTTTAAAGGACAAAAATAAATGTTTTTTAACACATGAACAAACAACATAAAATTCACAATAGAAAAATGGCTGTAAAAGCTTCTTAAATGTGAACAAAAATAAACAATTTGAAGATTCACTAAAAGAAGGCTCGCAAAGTAACTTACCTAAACTGGTTTTCTGCTCACAATAAAAAAAGGAACACTAAAAGAATGTGTAATAACAGCTCTGAGATTATGCACCAATGAAACTGTGACAAATGAAATTCAAAACGTAAGAGAATGTTTCAAAGAAAAATAAGTACCCTCTAAGCATAATTAATGAACAACCAAGAAAACAATGAACACATACAGGAAAAAGAAAACTGACTAAAATGTATTTATAGATCAATACGATTTATAGGTGTTATTAATGAAAAATTAATTAGATTATGATACAAATTAAGCAAAAAAAACAAAAACAAATTAAATGTGAAAATCAAAACTAAACCAAAAACTAGCATTAAGTTTTACCAAAGTTATATAATAATGAATAATATGGCAATGGCACAGTGTATAAAATGATGACCAGATGTAAGGAACATTAAAAAAATCAAAGTTTGTATGAAGTTAATTACATCTAACACTAGAGGGAGATAATATCAAAAACCAAATTATCTGACTGAATATATTTGTAACTTCAATGTACTTGTGATCATGACTCACTGTTAGAGAGGAAATGTTGCACAGAAATAAGTCTATTATTCCACAAATAACCAGTTTTAGGCTTCATATTCATAAGTGGGTACCTCTTAAAAGGCAAGTAGTCTGCTTAGTTAATTTTTTTCTTGCATTTTTGTTTTCAAAAATTCCCATTAGAAAAACATATTTACTGAGAGTTTTGTGCCAATTTATAGTTAGAAATGCAGTATCATTAATCTTTATCAAAATTTAAACAGAATTAAATAAAACTTGACTTAAAGTGCTAGATCAATAAATTATCATTAAAATAGCCCCCCAGTGACACAGTGGTATGTCTGCAGACTTACAACGCTAGCGATACCCATGGTGGGCAGAGCACAGATAGCCCATTGTGTAGCATTGTGCTTAATTACAAACAAACAAATCATTAAAATATGAAGACTTTTTTTTTATCTGGTTTAACTTCTGTCACAAGTTGACAGATTTGGGAATGGTATTATAATTTCTCTGAACTGTAATCTATTAGAAAGTTTTACTATTTAGTTGTTCTTTTTTTTTAATGAATAAACGGTAGTCCAGTCTGAAATAAAAATATTTATTTCACATGAAAACGTGCCATGTATAAATAACATGTTGTGCCACTTGAAACTGTTAACTTCATTTACAAAACTGAGAGACCCTATATAGGAATGTCGTTTCAGATAACCACAATAAATAAACAACAGAGAATTTCTCAGCTTGAACTTACCATAAAATCCCCATCTGATTCAGATGAGATTCTTCTTCAAAGATAATCTTCATGTTCTCAGTATTTGAGCCCAATACACAATCAAAAAGTGGCATTTCTTTGGTATATATATATAAAAGACGTTTCACAATTGATAAAACACCTTTTTCATATATTGGAAACACATGCACCACATCCAACAATACACCAGGCTCCTAAATCTTCTTTTTTTTCTATTTTTGTTTTGCAAAAAAAATCTTGATGGATTTCTAATCCACTTTTCATAAAGTACTTCTAATCAAATCTTTCTTGATTCCTGAGTAGAAAAGTTTATCCTTTTCTCTGACAGAACTGTCACACTCATTATTTATAAAGAACTCCATGCTACCAAGACAAATAACTGTCTTCAATCAGTAAATTACTTCATACACTGTTGCTTTTTTGTCACCAGATCCAGTTACAACGTACTTATCATCACATGATATGTCACAACTTAACACAGATGAGGTCTCTTTGCACTGCAAATGACACATAAAGATAATCAGAATCCAGTTTTCTGTATCATCAGTGCACCATAAAATGTTAATTAAATGCAAACAAGAAAAAGTAATAAACAATTTTAATTGAAATTACTAGTGAAATAACACATTTATTAATATACACATAGATAAACTGATAAAATCTGACTTGTATATTTTGATTAAAATATGAACAATAATATTTCTTTACAAGAAATTTTTACTACTCAACTAAAAATACAAAATCTATATAGTTAAGCCATCATCCTAGTGCTGCATATGTTTAAGCACCCAAATGGAGCAGTTTCTTTAGCACCAAATTAAAATAAGCACATCTGATAAAAGGAAACTTTAGTTTGATATGTTACCTGTAAGATACTGGCACCATATGGTGTTCTCCAAGCATTCAGGAGGTTATCTTTACCAGTACTAATAAACCACTTTCCACAGTAGGCAAATTTCAAGGACAAAACACAGCTTTCATGTAGGTGTAATTGATATTTATCTGGCTTGGAACAGTGTAGCACTTCAACATTACTACTTTCCATGCTGTAACACAGAAAAACAGACAGTTACACTTTATTCTTGATGCATTATGTAATGGAATAACTAGAACCTTTTTTTTCAGAAACCCTAAATCACAATTTACCTATATTTTTTAAAGATAAGTTTGACAACTATGAATCAATATTTCTCTGTTAAAATAAAGAATATTAAAATCAGCACAATTAAAATATTTTTAAAGTATTACTTTTGCCTAATATGATGTAGAATAAATACTGTGGTTAAAGCTTTTAATTATTTAATAGATGAGAAGTAAAATAATGTTTACTGAAAAATTTATTTCAATGTAATTAATCTTAATCTTTCTGAATGATATGGTGTGGTATATTGTCCCTATTTAAAGTTTGTATGCTAATTTGTTAATTATACATTAATATACCCCAATTATCTGTTTAATTTGCTTGAAAGTAATTATTTTAATGCTGTAATAGTCCAAAATATTATTTTGTCTTGTATTATACCAGTGAAGTCATAGTCTTTTGGTATAGTAACTTAAAAAAACAATATATATATATATTTATGTAGTATATTCTCACCCCACTGCTAACCAAGCTCCATTAAAATATATGCACTCACCCTTCTGCTAACCAGTTTCAATTAATATATATAAATTCAATCCATTGCTATCCAGTCTCCAGTAAGATATATATCTCTATATATATATATATACTCACCCCACTGCTAACCAATCTCCAGTAGGGCAGTAGCCAAGAGAGAAAATCTGGGATGTAAAGTCATGTTGTTGCAGTTGTCGTCCCTAAAATTATATGAAATGGATACAGGAAAGAAAAATATTCATTTGAATAAAGAAAGAAGGACAATATTATAATGTATAGTGAATAATAATAATTGACTCAAAAGTGCATTTCTAAATATTTATTATTAAATAAGATAATTCAAGAATACAAACTTCTTTTGAAGAAAAATATAAATCAATTTATTATTTTAGCAATAATAATAGGCAATACTTTCAAGCTACACTGTTAATCCCTCATAAGACCTAGTAGTACAGAATACTCTCTAGCCTTTCAATCAACTTATTTCCGAGATTCCAGGAATAAATTCAGTCTTTTCTTTTTGTCATGTGAAAACAGTACAAAATAGAAATGTATATTACTGTCTAAACCACAGTTTGATGTTTTATAAACAAATAGTGTTGTTTAACTTTTTTTATCTCTAACTCACCTCCCTGAGATCCCAGGAACGGACAGTATTATCTAATCCTCCTGTCCATAGTTTAGTTCCATCACTGGATATATCTATACAACTTGCACCATCTGTATGTCCCTGAAACTGCCTGTTAACAGCAATCACATCCAAGTATATAAAGTTTCTTCATTTTTCTATGCTCTATTTATTCACAGCTCAAATGTATACATTTATATAAACAAACACAAAATAAAACCATAAGCTTAATCACATGGTACTAATTAAGATTGAATGTTTCAATAAAATGCAACTGAATATATGAATGGATTTATTTACCTGTCTGTATGGATATATACATTTTTTTTTTGCATTATATTGCTTTGGTAAATTTTTATCACACATTTCACTCTCAATTTACTGCTGTTTACAACCGTTGATTTGAGTGATATCTTTGGCTAACTATGATTTTCTATGTTGATTATTGCAGTTTTTATTTTCCCTCTTTTCGGATAGGTGTTTATTGTTCTTAGTGTTTTTGACGTTTTCGCTAAATAACTAACGAGTTTGTTGTTTTCTAATATACAAACGTCAATGCAATTAAGTCCCATCAATGTGTATACAAAGTATACTCATTTCTTCACAGAAAGGTTTATATAAACAAATTGTACATAGAGAAATACTTTGGAGAACCTACCTAACAAGTTTTTCATTATGAAGATCCCATACTGCAATGTTTCCATCACTACAGCAGCTAAAACAGACTTTAGAGTCAGGACTGATAGCAAGAGCATAACAAGCAGGAGCACTGGATGTCAGTTCTGCCTTGATACGAGGTGTTGGCTATTTAAGATATAAAATTTCATAAATTCTAGTTAAATAGGATTAATTTACAAAATTAGCCATGAATAACCTACCACATCACTAACTTTTTCTTACACTTTCAACTTAACCAAGTTAAAAATTACACAAAAATGTAAGTTCAACTGATATAAATAATTATAGAAATAATATAAAATTATATTTGTCATTGGAAGAATTATTATAATTTAAAAGTATATCAAATGTTTGAACCACATAACCTCAAATTTCTAAATACTACACGTGTCTATAAAATTTGACTTTATCATTTCTTCACAAACACAATTTCCTTTAGTTACTTTTGACAGTACTGTAAATAGACTGAAAATTATTATTATACACTGCCATGTAAAGTGCACTTGATCTCATCAATTGTACAACCTGGTAACAAAAAGTCTCAAATGAGAACCCTGATGTTGAGTGTTTTTGAACATTTCTAAGGCACTATTAAAATGGAGAGAGTAAACAATTTGTGTGTGTGTGTGTGCAAGAAGGTAAATAATATATAAAAACTCTTTGTTTGTGTGTTTGTAATTACACACAAAGCTACCCAATAGGCTACTTGTGCTATGCAGACATCCTGCTGTGCCACTGGGGGACTATATAGGACTGTATCTACATACCAGAATTTTTTTAATAAGTTTATGAAAAACTAAAAAATAGTTAGAGGAAATTTCCAATTGAAAGCTAACATATACCTAACTTATGAAAGAAAAACTATTTCCATATGGAATAAAACCATGACATAACAGCAATATGCATTTGTCCACAAAATTTAATAAACTATTGAAAAGTATAAAAGTAGTGATTGTACATATGTTTCTATTATTCATCTGATCACAGAGTTGAATTTTGACAGATATCACTTGTTTTTTTGTTTTTTCAATATTTCTCATGGAAATTAATGTACGATGTATAGCTTAAAATCTGTTTTTTAAAATACCCATAAAATGTATAAAACTTACTTCTTGATATATTATTACTATCAAAACTTCTAGCAGTCAACATTGTTTAACCATACTTACAGCAGTAAGATCCCAAATGGAAATGGTACTGGCTTCACCTCCTACAACAAGAGTCCGGCCATCGGGCAAGAGTTTGCAGGATCGAATATAATTGTCACGTTGCTGTAACAAAAGAAAAAACAACAATATTTTTTCAGTCCAAGTTACAGAAAGCACCAAATTTGTTCTTTCTTACTTCCTTTATAAATCAATATTGATACATTCATATAAAAAGAACAAAGAACACAAAATATTCTATTTTAATAGTCAGTACGGCACCATGGTTTGATAACTCCTTAATTTACATTGAAAAAAAAGCTTTAGTAACCATTTATGAAGGAATCTTAATTCCCTAGATAAATATAGACTAGAAAACTCAATTTATATCAACAATTATAAGCAAATTTAAGAACATCAAACCAAAACAAGTTGAAAGAAGGTTATATTTACCAAGCAATCAAGCTGAGACACAGGACTTTTACTTCCAGGCTGAGTTATGTCCCATACTTTCACACAACCCTAGTAATACAGAATAAGTTTGACAGTTAAACTATTAATGGGTCAATTTTAATAGTTGCATTATTAATCAATACAATGACACATTTTTTTACAGATTTACTTAACCAAACAATATTGATAAAATACTCAGTTTTTTAAATTAGAAACCATAACTGGTAATTTAGATTAGGCATACCTGATTAAGGTCTAGTATATGCAAGTAGCTTAATGCACAAGTTGAAATGAGTAAACCAGTTAAAATATGGCAATATGGGCTTTGTTCTTCACAGTATAGTATTTTAACCAATTTTAATAAATGAAAAAAATTTCATATTCTGTCTATTGACAAAATTTTAAATAATCATTAAAAGTATTACAAATATGTGGTTAATTTCAGAGAGCTTAACAACTCCTGGTCCTATTCATTAACAATCCAAACTTCCAACTACATACCTTAAAAATTCAGTGAAACCTTTCCCATATATACATATATGTTTCACAAAACTAAATCTTGTAAAAAAAAGTTATTATTGTACTGAAAAAATTTAACTAGTATATCATTCACAAAACTTATAATATCTAAATAATTTCAAGTTCCTACCAACCTTTCCACCTGTGTAAACATACTTGGTGGGACTGCTAATAGTTACAGCACAGACAACTTCTCCATGACTGAGCGTATTTATTGCATGAGCATGTCGTGGAATTCCTGGACCAATTAGTGCATCTGGAGGAAAGGGAATGGGCTGCATTTGGCCATCAGCACTGACATGGTAAGAATAAGTCCTGCTGATAAATTAAGAAATAAACAAAGAACAATTTAATAATTTATTACTATTCCAAAATCTTCACTAAATTAAAATTATCTAAGATATAAACATATGAAATTTCCTGGCTAGATGTTTTACAGTTTTTATAAGTGTTTTTTACCACTACTTTGCCCCCTGGTCCATCCATATTCCTTTAGTTATGACCAATGAAATGAACGTATTGCACGGATTAAATAAAAAACAATTTATGAGGAAATTCAACTTTACATGAGGGAATGTAAGCTTCCTGACAGCTTTCATTCAAGTGAATGTAATTTTATTTCATTATTTCTATCCCTGAGTTGGCGTGCAGGTTTGTGGTCAAGCTGTGATATGCTGTTGAATATGCTCTAGACCCTCAGCATAATATTTGACTAAGAGCAGCTGTTCAGACTGAGAATACCAGTACCAACAAAATTTCCTTCATATTTCCATTTCTGGAACATCTCTCGGAAAATAATGTGCATCATAGCACTTTTGGTTAAGAAAAAAGGCTTAATTTTTGTCATTTTAAAGAAGAAGTTATAGTCGACAAACATCATTTAAAAACAGAATGTATCTACCTACTACACAAATACTTACGGTTTCCCACCTGATGCAGGACCAAAAGCAGCAGCATTCCTCATTGCAGAATGTGGATCATAGCTTCCAACCTTTAAAAGCATTAAACCTACAAGTTAATATTATTATATATTTCATCAATCAATACAACTAAAAAATTCTAATGGGATGAGGTTTGTTACAGTTTGCTCAATATTTCTATATTAACATAAGATGATTTTTTTTGGTAAGTGCAGTTTAATTTTAGAAAGTGTTGTTTTAGAAAGTCTCAAGCTTCCTCTGTATCATTTAAACAAAATATTTCAATATTTGGGAAGTGAAAAACTGAAAATAGTATAATTCCAGATAAAATGTTTATGCTAAATTTTTTTCAAATAAACCAAACTACTTATATTAATAAGAAATAAACAAAAATATTAAAATAAAGCTTGAAATCCAAATTTTAAAAACAAACCAAAAACATTTGCTGGTAATTTCTTTAACAAAGCAAAATCTTTAACTCACCACTGAACGGGAATAGGAATTCAAAGATGAGGAAATATTGTTGTTTAACATGCTCTGAGAAAATGGAGCATTGGAGCTGAGATCTGCTGGGGACGAACTATGAGATCCAGCAAGATTACCATGCAGAGAGTAAGGATATGAAAGACCTGGAATTTAAGGTTTTAATAAATTTCTTTTTGCTTACAAAATTCTATTAAAGGTCAAAAAATAACTCAATACAACCTACAACAAACACATAGAAAAGACAAAGCATCAAAATTAAAGATCTAAGTTACTTTTTATTTAATAAAAGCCGAATCACAATCTTTCATAAATATAAGTAATAAAAACATTTTACAATTTCATATCTTTTCAAAATATGTTTTAACTATCAACTGAGTTTAGCTTTACAAAGAAACATTCTTCCCTTACCAAGTGGTAGACCTTTGGGTACAGATTTCAATCCACTGGATCCAGGAGTATTGCCACCAGAGCTTGTAGGAGTTATTGATTTTGGAATAGGAGTAGTGGACTTTTCACCCTAGAAAATGCATTACATATTTTTTGAAAAGAATCAAAGGAAAGGTTTCTGCAAAATCAACACAAGTTTTTGTTCATAATTTTAACTTTCACTATCACTAGTTCCTACACATAGTAATGTTTTATGAAATCCATGAAAAAACAAAAGGGTTAAATTTACTTATTACTCTAAATAAATAAATTTATTTATTTAAATAAATGGTTGCATATTCTAATTCTAAAATTAAAAGAATTTTTCATAATAATTTATAATATCCAACAAATGTATTTTTTTACAAGAAAACTGACTGTATCATTCTAGATATATTTGACATAAGCACTCACTTCAATCTACAAGCACATTCTTAATAATGCATTTCTCTATGATATCTAATATATTTCAGCAAAGAAAATAATATATGAAGCAAAGTAGTGCTAAAATAACTTAATAATTCTATATAAAATAAGAAACATAAAACGAAAATGGTTCTAGGAAAGATTATACGAGTTTAATTTAAAATTCAATGAAAAATGTTCATGCAATTTATTTATACCAATGAAAATTTTAACAGTTTTTGAGCTTGAACTCAGTTCCTTCAATCTTACTTGATAAGCAAGACTGATGGGTTTTGAGCTTTTACTAACTTCTTTATGCTTTGATGAAGACATGCTAGCACTGGATGATAAACTGTTGTGAGGACTGAGGTTGCCACGCTCTTTCTTAATTGGTTTTTCTGTTCCATTCTCACAAGGAGAGGACACTCCATTTAGTGCTCCTACAGAATCCTATTAACAAAGAAAAATGTTATTGTGCTATAATGAGGAAAAAAAAGAGCTTCAAATGTAAAGATCACCGTATCCAACTGACACCTATCACAGAAGCAAAACATATATATATATATAGAAATATGCACATGTGTGTACATGCACAGGTTCTCAGTAAGTACATTTTGAACATCGTATACACCCACTTCTATGAGTTTACTATCACAAAAACAGAAGCTTGACAGAATTAATACAGTAAAAATGAAGTTTCTTGGAGCTTTTTATCAAAAAGAGTTTTTTGGCCTCCCTACCCTACAACTGTCAATTACTCTAAATATATATTAGGCCTAATTTAAATTCAAACAACACATAGGCCTGTTCTAGAAGAAAGATTAAACAAGGGCAATGAATCTCAGTAACAAATTAACGTCAGTCCTGAATCTCACTAGTACAAACCATTCCCACACTCAGCAGGTATTTTATGATAACTTAATTCGATTGCTGTTTTAATTAATAGCTCACAAATTTACATGAGTATAAAGTTTTTTTAGGATTTTTCATTTAATTTAGCTTAATTTAAGAAGATATTTTGAAATAAAAACAAGTTATTACATAAAATCAAATAAAAAGTGAAAAAGAACTGGGAATTCTATGTTAATACAACATATGTTGAAAAACAAAGAAATAAGCAGAAAGAAATTATTCAAAACATATATATTATTGTTTTAAAAAATATATAAATTCAAAAATTATTTAGGGTGACCTAGAATTATATTAAACTGTGATTTAAAATTTATGTGGATTCTATAATCCATAATAAAGCAGTTTCTACAGAAAAAATCTATGAAAAGATAATTAAATATTATATAATGTAATAATCATTTAACAACAGCAAATATTTAACTCAATAATGAACATAGCTTGCCTCAGCAACATCAACCACCAGCTCCTGGTCACTTTTATCTTCATCACTCTCATGTAAAGATCCCAAAAGCTATCAAAATATGTCATAATTAGAACACAACTCCTGACATTGATTTTAATTTTTAAAAAAATCACTTACTGGTCACAAAACAATTTATGTTGCAGTATACATGTACATCATGTTCCTTACAAAATTTTTCATAATCAATTTCATTCAGTCTATTCAAATAGTAATAAGTTAAACTGTTAGATATGCATAACAATTAAACTTTTCATATCAAGGGGGGGGGGGAAATGCATACAATTTTGGGGGAAAATTATGCTTAATCCTTATGACAAAAGAAACTTACTGTCGTAAAGACGAAGAACTGTACACATATCTTTAGTCTTGTAACTCATAAATTTTTCTATTAACCTGAATAAAAAAATCTTATACTCTTTAAAAGTATTTTTATAGGTATGTAAGTTTCATAAATGGTATATTTTAATTAGGAAAAACCCTTATATAATAAAATAAAGGGAAAATGTGCATCTGGTTTATGTACCTGATCACATATATTTTGAGGAGCTTTGATCATACAAAAGTTTCAAATCTTAAAATAATCCTAGTCTGTAATTTACCTTATCTTCTTTTTTTTGTTTTTTCAATTCATGATCTAAATCTGGAGATCTGCTTCTGTATTTTTCTCTCTCATTTGGTGAAACTGAATGTCTCTGTGAAAAAACAAAGACGATTACACATATTTTACTTACTTTGGTTTTAAAACATTGCAAAAAAAATACAAGCTTCTGTATTAAAATATTAACTTCATAAATACTGTGATACTTGTGCAAATGGTTCTAACAATACATTTATTCATTATCCCACAGTTTTTGTTTGCTTCATGTCTCTGTGGTCTATCTAACCTGAATCAGTCTATGATGCTATGTATAATTTTCTTTCCCGTTCTGCCTGTTATCTATCAATCTATGATTTAGAAAGTTTGTTGAAGAAAAACAAAGGGGATAATATTACCAAACTCTTTGTTGATTCATAAACTTCCAAAGCCTCGTAAGTAATCAGCTCTCCTACCGCTTCTGTATTAGTAAGTTGGAACGTTATACTTTGGATACGATAGTGTGTAAGAGTTCCATGATGGAAAAAGGTTGGCCAACATGTTAAGGATAAGATATTTCAGCATCTACTATATACTCCTAAACTCAACAAACAAAAACATAGCAGCCAACAAAAGTATTCACATTTTTACCTGAAACATAAACCATTTCTACCATTACAGGTATGGGATTCTCACCAGGAAGAGAAACCACTGAAGCACAACTAATCCCATTATAAACGCATTGTACGCGTTCACTCACAGGAACCCAGCTGCGGGATATTATCTTCCCGTTTTCATCGTACACAAATTCATCAAACCCGCTGAATTGCCTGCAGACTTAAAGCCCCATAGTGGTGCCCCTTCTTACCATCTTTGTACACACAGAGAACAAATGCTAAAGCACCCCACAGGACATCAAATTAAGAGCCCAGCCCGCTGTACCAATTGGAAACGTCACTTTAGGGCGTAACGTTACACTATGGGTGTTCCTGTACATCATCAAGAATGCTATTATCTTCCCACCCTGTACTTTTCACGATCTGTACCACGTGACCGTGCAAAATTGAAAACCATTAAATAGATTCATAAACTGCCCTAGCCAGCCTTTGATCCCTTGCAATACCCTGTAATAGTCTACATATTTGACATCTTTATTACGTCATAAACCTGTATGATTCCTAATTAATTTTCTAATGAATTCAAAAACCAACTCACGAATCAAGTTCTTACTTCATGAGTTAGGTGACTGGAATATAAATTTTTGTTCTTCGTAATACGCTTATTCACATATGTAAACGAATGCCTTTAAAGTTAGATTGATTATTTAAATGAAGTAATGCCTTTTACTCAGATGTGTCTTAATTACCTGGGGCATAAATTAAAAAGAAGGGGTGGGGTTAATATTGATACCCCCTATTCTAGGTGAAAACAAAAAGTTGAGAATATCCAATTCAAAATATCACCTTATTTATATCAACAATATTTGATACATTGATTAATTTGTCTTAGCTGTTACTCACTTAAAAACGACAAACTCGTAACAGTGTACAATGGTTTCTTACAGTTACTCAAGAAGCCTCAACAAGCTCTGTACTCATTTCATCCAACATTAAAATGGTTGTGTGTGTGTGTTATAAAACGCCTATAACGCAAGAATTGATCTCTCACTCAATATCAAACCCAAGAAAACATGAAAGACTGTTGGTCTGCACTACTGTACAAACTGATAATTACTTAAGCATGTATCAAACTATGCTTTTAGGAAATGCTTAGACCGAACATCTAAAATAATAAAATGATTTAGAAATGGCAAGTCTTATGGAAAGAAGCGTGCCTTGGTTTGTTCAATCGATCGATAGCGAGAAAGGCATAATTCATCTCTCAAATTCTCAGGTCTATTGTGGTGCATATGACTGTCTACACTGACGCAGTCACGAAATCCTTTCATTAAATGTTATTTTCAGATAATTTGACGGAGCGCTAGCAGAAAAAAAATCTATAAAATTCATCGTAGATACAATGAAAAGTATGGTACAACAAAACTTTGGTACCCCGCCTTGTGTAGAGCATTATTTATTCTGAGAAATGTTAAAAACCGGCAATAATGACAAAGTCTGCTTCAGAGAGAGAGAAAAAAAAACATTAGTTGGGTTAGTGGCCTTCGTTACTCGAAAATATTACTAATCTTATAAAACCAGTTCAACACTCGGTGGCTAAACCCCAATACCGCGAGCGAGGTAAATGAGAATCGACATGATTCTTGAACACCCCGGGATTTTAAACCCAAATACTTACCACTGTAATTTGGCTCAGCAGTAAGTCGGAAGTTTTATAACGCTAAAAATCGCGTTTCGATAACAAATAGTTCATTGTGTAGCAGATAACAAATAGTTCATTGTGTAGTTTTCTGCTTAACAACAAAGAATAACACTACTAATCCGAAACTGTCAAAAAAAAGTTTTAATGGCAGATAACTTGGGAAATTAAAACCACATCTTAAACTGTCAAAAAAAAATTTAATGGCAGATAACTTGGGAAATTAAAACCACATCTTAAACTGTCAAAAAAAAGTTTTAATAGCAGATAACTTGGGAAATTAAAACCACATCTTAATATAAAGCGTATACATTATTAATTGTTATTCTCAGAAAATTACTGATTAAACGGTTGGTTGTTTTATTACGTCTAGTTTCAAGTATTAATAATTATTTTTTGATCAAGTAAACGAATTACTCAACCGATAAGAACAGTCATGTATTCAGATGTTCATAGTGCCTACAGCGTGAACATCATTGGTATTTTTTTTTCTCTCGCAAAAATGAAAAGATGAATTAGCAGGAACGGGTACACTATGGTTTTCCTATATTTGTTTGTTAAGCCTAATGCTACACGATGGGCTATCTGAGCTGTATCAACCAAGGGTATCGAAACCCAGCTTTGGGTGTTATAAGCCTTCGTAATCCACTGGGGGCGCTATACTATTCAGTTATGGATGCTTTGTACTAGTGGCTCCAGAATGGAAAAGCAAAGACCATGCCAAAATCCTATAATCAGTTCAAGCCGTTGATGTTGGTCAATGTGCTAATGACAAAAGCGCCTTAACTATTGGACTACAAATTCCCAAAAGGAAGAAGAGCCTCCACAAGCTAGCCTCTTCAGTCATACAAAGAAAACGTGACCACCTGGGTGTGAACCGATCTTTAATATTTTACAACCCCAGCTCGTTCCCTTTTGGAAAAATGACTTAACGGAAGAGGGTTTGCAGACTGATTATTGCTTTACGTGCATAGGATTTCTATAAACAGATTAGGTACTAATCCTAATGAATATTCTTTCACTATTATTATTATACCAAAATAATTTATTGGAAATCAGAGATTATCTCACGCGGCCAATAGCCTCTGAAGGTTAATGTTAACTTCTCTAAAAGGGAAACAAAGGCAGCTTGGAGGGGTCACCTGTTTTAACCACTCCCATCATTATACAGGAGTGTGTTGTCTCTTAGACAGTCGGTAGACACTAAAATGGTGTCAAAATAAGGGACGTTAAATTTAATGTTGCAGTTTGTATTGTCGTGACTTCAGTAAATTTTTTGCCTTTCTCGATTATATTGTATGAAATATGATACAGCTGTCTCTACACTAATTAGTGATTATATTGTATGAAATATGATACAGCTGTCTCTACACTAATTAGCGAATTAGTTTCACAATGTTATTGTAATTTATTTCTCATATATATATGATTTCCATAAAAACACGCCCCACCCGTAGTTTTAGTGATAAGCTTGATGAATTATAACTAAAGTTTCAGGTTATATGTCTGCTGTGGTCATAGCACAGACAGCCAATTGTACAGATTTGCACTTAACAATTAACAAATAATAAATATATTTTTTACGCTTAAAAAAGAAATAAATATAGTTCTTAAAAATGGTAATCCCTCTGTCAATGCGCTGTGAAGCCTAAGAACAATTTATTTTTCAGTTAAATCATAATAACTAATGAAGAATAGATTCAACCATTCAGTAATGAAATAAAGCCACAATAGTTTTCCCATTAATTTCACATACGGGATTTACATGATAGTCTTGTTCCTTCATCTTTATCAGAAAGTTCTTAATACGATGTACATCTACATATAATCAAAACCTGCCATTCCTGATAATCAACGTTTTATGTTCGTTGCCTGTTCGATCGCTAATTCAGTAGCTTTCAAACATTTGAGAAAACAGAAACTAACGTACACATCCTCGTTAACTAAAATAACATCACAAAATCTCAAACAAAAGCATCATTATCGTTTAACAACATTGTCTTAACGAAATAATCTACGTATAATCAATAAAGTCATAAGTTAAAAAGTAGTTATTAATCTCAACAATAACACGAGGAAATACTTAGTGTTTTAACCCTAAAAAAGGATGAAACAGTCTAATGATCCACCTAAAATATTGCATAAGATATTGAAAACACACAGCTTTTATGTGTTTCACACAGTCATAGAAATGCAAATATCAGTGGAGGCATGGTTCATTTATCTTAGCTTACAGATACTACTGTTATTTTTGAATTAAAAAAAACCTTCCATGATATTCAGGAACGGTGTTAAAATTATGTAATTTTTGATTATGTTTTTGTATATTTATTTATGATACAGCTGTCTCTACACTAATTAGCGATTATATTGTATGAAATATGATACAGGTGTCTCTACACTAAGACACTCTACACTTTACAGAAACTACACACACACGTCATACAGGGAGGACAGAAAAAGTGCTACTACTTGGAGTACATGAGATACGTAAAAGTGTACTTACAAGTCTGTAAGTGAGAGACTAATACGTTCCTGTTTTTTTACTACAGTATTTTATTGTATAAAAATATACTTTTTATACAATATAATTTTTGTACATATATGAGCTACACGAATGTTCATAAAAATTTGGTTGGTCAGTTACTTTATCATTAAAAATAATGAATTACTTTATTTGAACTCGTACGAAACACAGTTTATCCACCGTTTGCAGTATTAATAAACGTTATCGTAATCCTTGTCCTCTCTTCCCTATACCACCTCGTTCTAGTAGTTGAATAAACTCTACTTCAGAAAAGCTGGCTAAGAAACGAGAAACAGATTTAAACTTTCTTGATGGGCAAGTTTTCAGTTCTTGCCACGTCATGCAGGGAGGACAGAAATAATCCACTTACAACAGATGATCTATAGCAGAAAAAGTGCTAGTACTTGGAGTACATGAGATACGTAAAAGTGTACTTACGGGTCTGTCGTCAGAACTATGAGCTGTGATGGAGAATCGATTAAAGAGCGAGCCAGTCGGATCCCACAAAAAAAAGAGGAAAAAAATCAACCATAAATACAAAAAAAATAATCATATCATCTTCTAATAAATTGGGATTCTAGTTTTCCCTTTGGCTAACAGTAGTTTGAAGAAACCTTTTTACTGTAAGTTGTTTTTATACATATAACGAACTTTTTTCATTAGATTTAAACAACTTTAAATACATCCAAAGCGTCCCTAAGATTTTCGTGTCACTGGAACAACTTATCATATCTTTAAAGCCCTATTATTTTTACAGCATCTTTCTCATTCAATTTTCATTTCACGATACATATGAAACATGAAAGTAATTTTAACACATCTGTTATTCGTAAAATGTAATTCTACTTAGACCAATGGTAAACTAAAGTTTTCGAATGTTAAACAACTAAATGGGAATAGATATTTAGTTGGATTTAACTTAAGCCTAGAATTACCGATAAAGGTTGTTCATTTCTAAATAATTTTTTCTAACGTATCTATGCACAAATTGCGTATGTAGAGCATGAATATGCAGCAACGACACGCAAACCATGAGTCCCTCGCTAAACAGTAGGCAACGCTCAGCCAGGTAATTTGGGGTTAAGGACGTTTCATAAGCATTTAAGTTACGACTTCTTACAAGAACATTATGATGTGTAAAAACTATCCTGCATTCAATTAGAGAAAGAGATAAAGTTCGAATATACAAACATTCGAAACTATACGTTCTTGACAACTCGCCATTTTTTTTATCATACCAATATTATCCTGCAAATATCAAAAACATTGCTTTTTGAATTTATAGCTCTAAATGTACTTAATAATAACAACAAACATACATATATTAGAAAATTACAATTACAACCAGTTTAACAATAAATAATTTAACATCAATAAATGTTATGATGGCAATAACGATACTTATTTTCAAGCTGCAACGATTTTTTTTTGAAACAGCCTTTTTATTATTTTCAAATATATATTTGTATAGCTTCTAATTAACGATTGCATTTCATCATTATGTATCTAGACCTACCGCTATTGGATCGTTTATCTTCTTTGTGGTCCTTCACACCAGAAATGGACATAGCTGATGATAATGCCGCCGACAGATGCGAGCCAGGCACTCCGCCTGCAAGTGAATTCGAGAGAGCTAACAGGCCGGCTGCACTAGTTGGTGGAATGGCGGGTGGCGGGAAACCAGCCATGGCCGCTGCCGATGCGTAAGACATCATTGGAATTGAAGGAGGATGTGCATGTGGAGGAAACTGTGGTGTGTGCATCTGATGCTAAAGGTGAAAAAACAAAAGATAAGAATAGGCATGACCTTCACCATAACACGTAATTTTGCTATCCATCATTGACGATGAGTTTAGAAAATTGCACTGGAAAACACACACATATTCTTAAATACGTGAACTATTAAAAAAAACGGATTTAAAATACGTAAATTCTCACTACTGTATCAAAACTCAAAACAGGCGTGGAACTTTTAGTCATCTAAACGAAATGACAAATAAAATTGTTCTTTTTTTTTATAGATCTCAAATCTTAATTCATTAACAGAATTGAAAGCCAAACTTAGAAGTTTGGGCAAAATTATAAACAGCAAGACCTTGTGACCCGATTGTAGAAAAAAAAATCAATAACTTACTATATGTCAGTGTCATCCACCCTAGGATACAGAACACGATGAATTATCGTGTTTTCCTATCAACTTAACTTTGGTTGTCTCATACTAATATGAAAATCCAATGAAATTAAACATAGTTAGTTATACTTATTACGTACTTTGGACATTGTTAAATAGCCACGAGAATCAAGATTTGTTACATAGGCTTTAACACATACACATTGTTGGCGAGGTAGCTGCTCGTAGGATTTAATATACACACATTAGTGGCGTGGTAGCTCATCATAGGCTTTAACACATACGCATTGTTGGCGAGGTAGCTCATCATAGGCTTTAACACATACACATTGTTGGCGAGGTAGCTCCTCGTAGGATTTAATATACACACATTAGTGGCGTGGTAGCTCATCATAGGCTTTAACACATACGCATTGTTGGCGAGGTAGCTCATCACAGGCTTTAACACATACACATTGTTGGCGAGGTAGCTCCTCGTAGGATTTAATATACACACATTAGTGGCGTGGTAGCTCATCATAGGCTTTAACACATACGCATTGTTGGCGAGGTAGCTCATCATAGGCTTTAACACATACACATTGTTGGCGAGGTAGCTCATCATAGGCTTTAACACATACACATTGTTGGCGAGGTAGCTCATCAGGTAAATGACAGCAGGGATAATTTTCTGCACACCAAAAGACCCCTCCCCTCGTGAAAGCTGTATTCTAATGTAACTATATTTAAATACATGTACTATATTGATAATCTGGCACAGAAAATATTATTATGGTACTGTAGATCAAGGTTATTGGGTGAAATTCACCATGAAATAATATCCATATATTTTTTTATCGAACAGAAATGTACCAAAGTTGCAATGTTTTTTGTGTATGCCAAATATTGAAGACAATTCAATAAAACCATATAATGATTCGTTATTAAAAATATATCAGCTTGTATGTAAAATAAGGAATAACACAAAGGGCAGCATTTGAAAATTAATATTAGTTCATAAATTAACCGCTAGTGTAAAAAATGGACAAAAGTAACTATTGTCCCCTAAGTTTCAACAAAAATAATAATTCTATGTTAACAAGAGGTTGATATATATATGGTCTATAATTTACCAAGTTAATATAATAACATAAAATTTGAAATAACAGAAAACACACTATAAGCTAATACCACAACAATTCATATGCTAAATATCTCTAAAACTTTATTTGATTTAATTCCAAAGACAAATTCCATATTAAAGAAGAATATCCATCATGGTCTTTTCGATTTAATGGTTACTTATATATGTATAAAACACAAGCGTAGTCTTTAAACAATCATTAAATCACACAAGAAAAAATCAATCAATGAAATGGTAATTACTTAAACTATTGGATTTAAAGCACTATTATTTCTCCAAAACTCCAAAACTAAATTATATATTGAAAAATAATATTTATGATGGTATTTTTGTTTAATGATCGTTTATATACATAAAACAAGAACAGTCTTTAAACATTTATTAAATCACATGAGAAAACACCATTTAACGAAACGATAATTACTTAAACAATTGGATTAAAAGCTATTTTGTTTCTCCATAATTGCTAACATTATATGAAATACCGAGAATATAATCACTGTATATTAATATGGATTAAACTACACAGTTTATAGTCAGGGCTCCCTAATTTCTTTTTGATTGTGGTGTAAAAGCTAACGATCGTCCATGTTATAACACTACTCACTAAAGAGGAACACGTTACTTCGTGAGAGCTAAAGTTGATCAACTGCTAATTAGGAAGGCTTGCTGTGAGGAAAAAAAAAGGACCGCCCTAAGGAAATTACTTGGTATTTTTTTCTTTACAATTTAACTATAATAAAGAATGCGAGATCGAAACTGTGGAAACATAAATGATGACTTGGATCATACCCATTCCAAAAATTAATTAATTTTTGTCCGCGCTTCGTTATCGCCTTTAATTACGTCTCCACTTTCGAAACAACGCCATTATAAGGCCAATTAGAAACAACAGTTAATAACTGTTACACTCTATTGATTACACCTAACGTTATTGATCAAAAACTTTACGAAATTAATAACTATAAACATATGATAGTTACTATAAAGGGCAAAAGTTATTAAAGCAAAGCAAGGCAGTATCTTACATAAAACTAATAACTGAATATAATACTTAAACCTTAAATTTTACAAACTGAAGATGAATGGTGCGTATATGTGTTCCCTATCATTAGTAATATGGATTATTTTTAACTGTTTATATCTTCAGACATTCATATTTGTCTGACCATCCTGTTGTTCACATTAAATAGGCACATGCCAAGCGAGAGGTTTAAGCTTTATGGTATACATACGACATATATCTGCAAAGAAGGAATAAAACTAACATTAAAAAGCGTATACGGAAAATCCACATTTTACAAAGTGCCTTGGTGAAACAGACACATGCACGAAGGCAGGTATATGAACCAACACCCGTACCTCTATCCGACCCCATACGCTATATAAAGACAGGTGGTGCTGTAATCCCAATAGAGTTAATATGACCACATGTGTTTAACAAAGCAGGTGTTCTTGCTCAGAAGCGAATACAGTGTAGAAAGTAACTAGGTAACGCAATAGCGACTCTTTCCTGCATATTTTGTTCTCTTTTCTACACCAACACGCTCTATAATACAAGGAAGAACACGTTTTAGACGCTATAATTTAGATCACTTGAAACAATAACATACTAGTACATTATTTTACTTGTGTTATAACTTAAGCCTTTAAAAAAACAATGGTTAATAAGATGTCTAACTTATACAATAACATAATATTACGTACCAAAAAATTATAAATATCGATTTTACAGACAGATTTTAAATTTATAATGCCATAAGCTCAGAAAAATGTTAATATGTAGAGATAGATCTAAAACACGAACATTCTCATCCAACAATGGGCACACAGTAAGTCGATAAGAATAGAGAAAAGAAGTAAAAAAATTCGTGTAAAAATATACTAGCTGAGTATTGGGCCAACTTTACTAAACATTTTCACAAGGTTGGACCATCTTGGCAGGAAAAAGAACAAAGTTGATTCATTTTGAATGAGTAGAAACACCATAAGATATATATGTAATGCGTACAAACAACGATATAGCTGAGAATGTGCCTAATAATCGACAAGGTAAAAATCGTAATAGTTAAACTTGACAAGAGTGAGTCAAAATAATCAAGCAGTGTCAAAGAAAGTTCGACAAACAAATTATATCTGCAAAATAGATATAGAGCCAAAATAGAGCCAGGATAGACTAAATGCAAAAGCAATAAGATGTAGAGAAAAGTTTAACATAGGAAATTAGCATAAAAGTAGTTTTAAGGGTAGGCATAATTGTTACTATTGTAATGATAGAAGTATAATAAATAAAACTGATGACCTTAGAGCATTGGTAGGAATGGAGGATTTTGATATAACAGGAATAACTGAAACATGACTAAATGTAGACAATTTGGATGATATAATTATTTTTGAAATACAGGGTTATAGGTAATGAATAGGAATAGAGTGCTAAAGAGAAAGGGAAAAGTAGTTTTATGTGTAAAATGTGAGTTATATCCTGTTGAAGTTGAGGATATCAAAGATAATAGTAAGGATACTGGTTCCATTTGGGTCTCGATTAGCTGATATAAAAGGAAAAGGATTTTATTGGGAATTTGTTACCGACCACCAGTGATACTGATGAAATTAATGAGAAACTTTACAGTGAAATTATAATTTCAGCTGTTAATGAGGTCATAATTATGGGTGATTTTAATTTCAGACATATATATTGGTATATGTTAGAGTTAAATCATGAGGGAGAAAGTTTTGGAAACAGTTCAAGATGGTTTTCTTTACCAATATGATCAAGAAACAAATATTTTAGATTTATTGTTAACTTCTAACATAGAAATTGTTGAGAGTGTTAAAATTGGGGAACAACTGGATGCAAGCGACCATTGCTCTATTAGGTTCGATATATTGCTGTATATAAAGATAAGGAATAATGATATTTTTGTCACAAATATTAAAAAAGCAAGTTTATAAGGGGTGCGACAAGAATTATGTCCTGAATTAGGCAGCTCAGTTATTTGGAGACAATGTTCAAATGTGGAAAAATCTTTAAATACTCAAGATAATCATATTCCTTATATAAAGAAAAGGTTGGCTCACAACTGGTATAATGGATAAAATTAAAGGAAAGAATTAAAAATTTAAATTGACTGGTTTGACAGGAAATTTAGAAGATTATAGAATATCAAGAAAGTTGGTCAAACAGGAAATTAGGACATCAAAAAAGATGCATGAAAAAAATGCTGCCTGAAATATATAAAAATTAACAGTAAGGATTTCACTAATACCTGCAGAGTAAACAAAATGTTAGGATAGGGATAGGACCTTTGGGGGATGATAAAAGAAGGCTTGTATTTGATGATTATAAGACAGCTGGGTTATTAAATTATACTTTTTTTTCAGTTTTTATTAACGAAGATATAAGCAGTATTCCTTATCTTGAACAGGTGATAGATGAAAACTAGGTCGGAGAATATGACTGCATTAATTCTGAGTTTGTTAAGAAACAATTGTGAAGTTTAAAAAATTATAAGACTCCTGGGCCACATAATATTTCCTCAAGGGTTTTGAAGGAGGTTGAGGATTGGGTATGTGAGCCACTTGCTACTATTTTGTGCAAGTCCTTGAATCATGGGCAGATGCCAAAGAATTGGAAGTTAACTAATGTCACTCCTTTTTTCAAGGGAGGTGATAAAAACTGTCCCAGTAATTATAGGCCTTATTAATCTTACTTTAGTTATGGGAAAAGTTTTGAAAAATCTGAAAAAAAGATGTTTTGCAAAGACACTTAACAAAGTTTAAAATTTTATTGAATAGTTAACATGATTTCACTAAGAGAAAATCTTACCTTACAAATCTTTTGACATTCTTTGAAAAGGTTATTGCTTATGTAGATGAGGATAAGAGTGTAGATACCGAGTATCTTGATTTTCAGAAAGCACTTGACAAGGTGCCACATAAAAGGCTTGTAAAAAAAATTATCTCTATAGGTGTGGGGGGATAAGTTAGCTAAATTGGATAGAAGAAAGCAGAGGGTTGTTATAAATGGAATTCGGTACATCTGGATTAATGTTACAAGTCGGGTACCTCAGGGCCTTGTCTTAGAACCTCTGCTCCTTTGATTAACATCAGTGACATAGATGAAGGAATAGTCAATAAATTATTTAAATTTTCTGATGATATTAAAGTTTTGGGTGTTGCTGGCTGCAAGGAGGATGCTGCAGCTTTACAAAATAATTTAGATAATATAGTGAGTTGGGCGAATAAAAGACAGATGGGTTTTGATTATAATAAATGCAAGATATTGCATGTGAGTTATCATAATTCAATTATAAGTATAATTTAGATGGGAATAACCTTAACAGTGTTATGAAAGA
Organism: Limulus polyphemus; assembly: GCF_000517525.1. Classification (NCBI taxonomy): domain Eukaryota; kingdom Metazoa; phylum Arthropoda; class Merostomata; order Xiphosura; family Limulidae; genus Limulus; species Limulus polyphemus. The sequence continues at coordinate 179,577 of NW_013666057.1, forward strand.
AAGGGATCTTGGTGTAGTG
>NW_013666057.1:180002-194392 GCF_000517525.1 Limulus polyphemus
ATCTAAGTAGTGTGCTGTTGCTAGTGGTAAGGTAAATAGAATTTTAGATTGTTTGTAAAGAAATATTGGATACAAGTCTGAAGGGGTTATAATTTCATTGTATAGGTCACTGGTTAGGCCACACTTAGAGTATTGTGTTCACTCTTGGGCTCCTTACCTTGAATCATTGGAAAAGGGCTACTACGATGATACCTGGGATGGAAAGGTTGTCACACAAGGAGAAGTAAAGATCTCAGAAATTGTTTTATCTTAAAAAAAGAAGAGTTAGAGTGGATCTGATTATGTGGTTTAAGATTGTAAATGGAATTGACAGTGTTGATGTATCATCTTTTTTCATACTTAATGGTGAAAATGGTAGGACTAGGAGACACAAATATAAATTTTGGCGGCAGGATAGGAGTCATCTTCAGCTAAGATAGTTTTATTTTTCTAACAGGGTGGTTGGCTTATGGAATGGGTTGCCTTAAGATGTTGTGGAGGCAGTAAATTTAAGTCAGTTTATGAGAAAGCTTAATAACTATATGAATAAGGCCTCCCTTTGAGTTTTTTTTATAGTTTAGTTTAGTTTAAAGGATGGCACAGCCTAGATGGACCAACAGGTCCCTTTTTGTCCCTAAACATTATGTTATGTTAAATTATTTTACTATCGGATAAGCATCAGGTCAATCAGTTGTCCAAACTTCAACACCAATTTATATACAATTGTTAAATTAACAGTCCTTAGCATGTGGCTTAGTGGATTCACGCTTCTTCGGCTCACAGACCGATGGTTTGGATGGTTGCCTATTTGAAACTGGCTCATGCCATGCTGTTGTGTCATTGAGTAGGACACTACCCCAATTGTTTCAGTCTAAACAGCTGTTAGGTGGGGGTTAATCTGCAATGGACTGGCATCCCATCCAGGAGGAGTGTGTCATTTCTCATCCACTAGTGCCAATTAAGATGATGTTCAATACCAGATCCTATGTGTCATCTCGGATTTGACCTTGACTAGTAAAGTGTGGAGTCATAGAAGGTTTATGTGCATATCATTAATTTAGTGCTGGCTGAGTGAATGGCTGTGTTGCTTGACCAGCAATATGGCAAATAAACAGTGGTAACATGAGAGTGTGTTGACACACAAAAATCCTCTAAACTGATATTTTTTTAGATTTGACTCATTCTCCCTGAATATTTCATATTGCAGAGAAAAAACAATAAAGCCTTACCCCTATTATGGCATTTAGATCCGTCATAGTGACTTGTTTGGCTCTCTCCACCGCTGAGGCCACCTGCTGTTGGTGCTAACATGTTATTCATAGAAAAAGTAGTTTTACCCAAAACATTTCATAGTCACAAATTTGTAACACTAATAATAACAAAGACAAATATATAAATCCACAAAAATTAATAAAATTGCTGAAAGGTAAAAGTTAGGTGGTCAATTTCGGCCAAACATGAGTGAACAAATGAACTTTTCCTTACAGCGATTTAAACATTTTCTCCACATTTTAAAATTGTGATAAAATACATGATTCATTAATTGCACTAATCTAATTCCAAATTCAATTGTCATAATATTTCTAACTTTTTAAATACTATACAACATGAAATAAATTACACGAAACATTGGAATAATAAAGGAAATATTCAATTATACACATTCTAGTATGTTATGTTTTTATAGGCTGTACGTCATTTTCTAATTCGCAAGATGGATTCATGCACAAATATATAATTCAAATAATACAACAAATGCTAAAACAAACGTTTTGCTTTGTAAATCCTAACAAATGTAAATACAGCTCACCTCTTGAGATAAGAAGGGTAATACCTGGGCAATGATAGAATTTAACCTTTTGGCGATTTCAGACTAGAATGAAAAATATTAGACGAATTAGTTTTTCAATTAAAAATAGCAACGTTTCTGAAAATAAAAACGTGTGCTATACGGTATCAACCTGAAACTGTACTTAAAGCGATTTGTAATCGTTATCTCTTACCAAGAGCAAAAAAACGTTTATCTTAAGTGGAACGAGTTGTTGTTGTCGTAAGGGGTCGTGCTAGTTTCAAAACTTAGCACTGGATTCATTACTCATCTAGATACTACATGCTATCATTGATCTGATATAGTAAACGCTAATGTCATGTTCCACTTCACAACCCACTCAGTATACTGTGATGAAAACGAAACTGGCCATATTCTGTAATTTCACAACATCCAGGGACAAGTAAGACTGTTTGTATATTTTGGGAATAAACCATCAATCAGTGCAAGAGTGACGTCATTCTAGCACACCACATGGAAGCAAGTTTGTTTTTACCCACTTTACACTTAACACAATGGTTCCGAACCTTTTTTACTCTACAAAAGCTGTATCAAAAGCTTACGAACAGATCCCCTGATGGATCAGTGGTGTAAGCATGAGGCTTATAAAGCTAAAATCCAGTAATACATTCCCCGCGGTGGACTCGGCGCATTTAGCCCATGGTGTAGTTTTGCACTTAACAACTCCATTAGGAGAGTATACGACAGACCATACCTACAGAGTGCATAATTCTTCTCGTGATTCATGCACGATAGTTCAAGTTGTAACACTAAGCGTCCCTTATATGACGTCATGTGTCTACTGACTGACAGACAGACGATACACTATTGTAGTATGAGTGGTTAAAACAGGTGATCCCTCTAGGGCCTTCGGTCCCCTTTCTGAGAAAATATGAACATCTATTCTTAAATAATTATACATTCATTGGATGTTTGTGTATAAAAACATGCCAGCGGTTGGAAACCAATGCTTTAGCATCTGTATTGTTAAATGTATATCTCCAAGTAATACAAGGACTATGCCTTTAAACTCTCAAAAGTAAGCACTTTCGTTATCACACTCATATAACAAACGAATACATTATTTATTTATTTTTTTGGCAGTAGAAAAACTATGAAGTTTGAAGTACCTACTAGTACAACCGTACAAATTAATCACGGGAATAATATTATTAACATTAATACGCTCTCTCTCTATCCAAATCTCACTAGAAGTGATGTCAAGTAAATCTTAAAGATTGTAGTAAATAATGAGTGCATGCAATTCACGTGCATTCTGCTAATATTATTAGAGAAATATACGAATCAAGAAAAACAAGACGTGTTGTGATGAAACTGTTTATTGAAGAACAATTTTGAGATTAAATAAAAGCTCCATAAAAGACTTTATCGCAAATGGCTGGAATTTAATTAGAAAAAAAAAATCCTGTATAAAAATGGTTCTTATTTCAGTAATTATAATTTATTTCGGCTGCTTCACATTGGTCGTATGTATTCTCAAATACAGTGAGAAGGAATACTGACAAAATCAATATTGGTCGAGTCGAGTCCCACGTCCACGATATCTTGCTGTTACACTGGCAGAGGCTGCTAAGCTTCGGGTAATGAAAATGCATCTTAACCCTGCAGATAACCCGCGATGTCTAACTTTTTTTAGCGGGAAAAGGTTCTGCCCTTTCTAATCTATTACAATCATCACGATCAAGCACAACACAGAGAAATAGAACAGTGAGATTATTTTAACGGGGATTTCAAGATAGCTGTGGCGTTCATTTGCACATTAAAAAAAATAAAAGGATTATAATCTTCAACTACAGTATACGCAAATGATACTGGTTATTCTTCCTGCCCCCCAGTGGCACAGCGGTATGTCTGCGGACTCACAACGCTAGAAACCGGGTTTCGATACCCGTGGTAGACAGAGCACAGACAGCCCATTGTGTAGATTTATGCATAACTACAAACAATTATTCTTCCTACATCAGTATAAGGATATATACCAGATGTACTTCTGCAGGGTCCCCGAAAGTGTTCTGTTTCGAGACTGAATAAAACCAAAATTAAGAGTAACAAATATTTCTTGTAACCTACAGAATATATAAAACTTCTTGTGATTCATGGCATGCGCACGTTTTCCTGTCAGTATAAATTGCTACGTCAAGCATCCCTTATGTGACGTCATTTTAGTGTCTACTGACTGACCGACTGACAACACTACTGTATACTGGTGCGAGTGGTTAAAACAGGTGACCCCCTCCATGCCGCCTTCTTTCCCCTTTCGGGCAAACAAGGATACTGTTATTCATTATTTAATTGTTTATCTAGTCGAAATCTCAACTAATTATTTGTGAAGAAAAACTTTTCTTGGTCATTTAACTATACGACAAACTTCACAGTTTAATGTCCGATGAGGTTAAGACTATTTATCAAGAAAAGTGTGGTGTGATCGGGTAAAGGAGGACAGTTAAAATATAAATGCATGTGTTATCACTACGCAATATTTTATCGTAAAAAATTGTTTTTTTTACGAGAACAACAGACTGAGCTGAAATGTAAGTAAAGCCTAGCAAACATCAAAGTTCTCGAGCACAGATATATGGTGGCCTTTGTTTCGGAAAATATACTAAGCGGAATACGTTTTATGAATATGCTACATCAGTCTAATCCATCTAAAACGTGAAACTACTCTCACTGTACTTCATTTTTCTTTAGTCACCTTGGACTTTGCTAATATATTTCAAACTTGTATAGTACGTACGTAGAAATTGTACTGCGTACTGAAGAATTGCTTTCCACTGTAAACCTACGAAATGTGCCTCTTAGCACCACAAAATAACTTTGCGAACTCATAAAACATTCACGAAACTCCAAGAACCTAAAAATTGGTTTTCTTCACCCCCCCCTCAAAGAAAACATTGGTAACTTGATGAAAAATTACGTGAATTGAAACTTTTTGATACAATCAATCACTAAAGAACAGCACATATCAGAAAACAGGGTAGGTAGTTAAAATACTGAAGAGCTAACTAAACATGTGAGAAAATAAAGCTTTTAACAAAGTGATTTAATTTTTTTTATTAAGTCATATATGTAATTAGTTTTTACCCACGTGGTTCAAATAACGATATTTTTCCGTGTTGTCTTTAGCCCCGCAAGCTAATATTTTATTTTTAAAATAATTGAACGACCAATCTGGGAGTAAAACATTTACGTTAAAAAGACAAAAACGACTGTTGTACGCATTAGCTGCGTAGGTATTTTCTTTCCAAACATTATTATTCCCGTTGCCTAGCAACAACAAAGAAGCCGATACAGGGATAAGTTAGCGTTTTAACAATATTTTTCACATGAAACAATAGCGTATAATGTCGTTATCCCGTTTTGAATAACCCATCGAACATGATCAATCAAACGGTTACATGTTCTAATTATGATAAAAGAAATACGCAAAATGTAATATTTGGGCAAATAAAATGATTCAAAATTCATATATATACGGTGACGTATGACTTTGATATTTTGAAAATTCTATTAAAAAATTAACACAGCTTTGGTGAAAAGTACAGTTATGTTACGTAACGCCAACATTTTTATATGTATACACAGGAAATACCTGATAGAAAGGGTTACACTAGATACACCTGTTCTATATAGTATACGTCAGCCATAAAAAAAAGCAAAAATACAATAATACACACACACACACACACAATAAAAAATAATTTATGCAGCTCTGTGAGCAGTTCCAACGAATAACACTTAACTCATACAGGAAAAAGGTCTTTGAATCCATAACAAGTGATGCCTCACTGACAACAGGAAAGGGAAAAATACATTGAAGTCGTTTAAATATGCGCTATTTAGCCAACCAGAACCTGTCATTCACAAATTAAAACTATCACGATATTTACGGAGGAACTACAGCAGTCGGGTCTTATTCAAGTGACCGAAATAAGGTTATAACACAATTCATGTATAATCAAAAGCTTTTCCTAAACTCCTATACCAAAGCGTCCTCATCTTTTCGTTTCAAATTGCCATTGTCGATATTGTAAACTTTATGTGCTTGCGCGCTCTCCAGCTATTATTCACGCGTTACGCTTACTTCTCCACAGAGAATTAGCGCGTATTGTCATGTTAATAACGCAATAGAATGCCGGTCACAGTATCTAGCTGCACACCCGCTGCCGTTTTCAACGTTATTGCAGCGCCATCTGTCCGTATTTGCTGGCCATGCACATCGCAACAGAAGGTTGATTGGTATTCTTGTAGAGTGCTGTAGCACGTCATATTCCGCGCTCATCAAATGAGGTAATAATCATCCCTCGGGACTTGTTAAAGTCTTGTGACAGTAAATTATTTACATAGGTTCAGGGTTCAACCTGTCTTTCTCACCCTCTTTACTTAACGTTTTCTCACGTGTTCGCATAAACACGGTAAAGGTGAGACTGAAAATGAAACTTAGTGTTAATATTTATAAAATAGATGCCTTACGTCTAAATATTTGCAAATCCGTTTGACAAGAAATAAAAAGGAATGTTGATATTTAGGAGCCACTTAAAGGATTGAACTCAATACACATTAGGAAACTCATCACCCAGAGATTAACAAATATCAATACACATGATGTTTGTACAGTTTCAGTAATTTTTATGTAATAATTCTAATATAGTTTTTATCACAATTTACCTTATATCATTATGAACGCTTACGTCTTTATTATATATATATATATACACAAACTTATTCTAAACAAAAAATTAGTTTTTAGTAGTTAAGGTGATAAATGTTTAGATGATTAAGTTGTTTTCGCTTTGTTTGTATTATAATTACCTTACAAGAAATTCGCCATGATAAACATGATAACACAAACAAGTTTCTTAAATTTACTTCAAAGATATCTCTTGAATCATTTAGACCAATCATCTCACCTGTTTATGCATTTCAACATTCAACCCGTATGACATCTCATAGTACTATGGCAGAAGAAAAGAAAATAATCAGCTAAGAAACGCAAAATAATAATATCTACAGAATAGTATTAACAAAATAAATAAATTATTACATTCATAAAACTATACTTCACATTGAATGGCATAGCTTTTTCAAAAAAAAACGTGGTTGTACGTGTTAAATTTTACAATTGTTAAAACTTTCCTTTCTGCATATCTAAAACTGTAGTTTGAAATATTCATTTTTAGTAGTTTATAAATTACAGTCACATTAATATTGAAAACGATGCAGAACTACTACACAGATATATTTATGTATCATATTACGCTAAAAAACATCAACATAAAAATTATTTTATGTTCCTAAATAGGAAATAACATAATTTTTATTTCTCAGAAAAGGCCCAAAATATATACTGACATCAAGTTATAATATATATGCACACAGACATTTTGTGATATATGAAAATTATTTCAATATAATGAAACGGAATTTTGGAAAACTGTAATATATACTTTCCTTACCATTACGTAATGTCTTTGCATCTCTGTCTTTTCACTGGCTAATTTCTCACACTCTATTTTTAAACTAGAAAATCAAACAAACCAAATATGTGAAGGATATATGCTCCAACTTACTAAATATTATTAAATATTTTCTCTAAAAACTGTCATTAGCAAAAAGTGGACATTTCATAAATCAAATTAACTGAATCAATATTTATTTTCATGTAAGTTGTATATACAAAATGGAATCGTAATGAACATCAACTGACGGCAAAGTAAATAAAAACTAGGTGATGGCATGTTGTCGATACATAACTATATTTCTGTAATGCTAAAACTGAAAAATCAATAATAAAAATATAACAAAATTATTGTAAATATTCCAACCAAAACAGTCCACAGCAGTGTGTAAAACTGATCAATCACTGACCTGTCGCTTTTCTCTGTCCTAATGCAATGTATAATTCACACAGTGCGAATACTACCTACAGTGCAAGCGTTAATATAATTACATCTCATTATTCATCCTAAACGCCTAGTTTTACAGAACGAGTCGATTTTTTTTTCTTCAAACTTTAAATTTACCTGTGGTATTGAGCTTGCAAGAAACTGAATTCTTCTTTTATTCTGTCACAAGATTCGGCAACAGTAAATTTAAAAGGTTGCCCGGCCTGTGGCGGGGGTCCCTAAAAGTGAAAGGAATCGCAATAACAACATTATCACAAGCACTCAGATTGAACACAAATTTCAAACTAACACTGTAATACTTTAAACAACCTAATTTAACACAAAAAATATAATTATTGTCTAACAGTGTGTAACAAACCCAACAGCTCAAACGCCATCACCTGAACTCTATGATGTAAACAGTAAATTTTTACATGAAATAAAAAATGTAAGCTAATAACGTAGCTTTTATTGTAAAACGAAAATTCTTTTCTCTTCTGTTTTTTTCTTACTTTATTTATATTTATATACATTTTCCCCAAACGTTTCACAGACTAGATCATCATTACAAATTCTTTATAACATACAACTTACAAATACAAGTAAAACTACAATAGTACAAAGTCTGGTAATCATAGTCCCCATACTTAAAGCAGTACGTACAAAACCCAACTTTATACACTAGCACAGCTACAGTATTATATATATATATATATATTAATAATTTACAAATAGTTCTTACCGCAACAGGGAGTGCTGCTGAACTGACCGGATGTCTAGCAGGATACATAACACACCTGAAGAGCAATGTTGTAGCCCAAAGAGAAATTAGGCTTAGCGTGTGACACAGGTACAACTGATGTTAGCGTTGAATTGATTCAAAGTACAGGTAACACAAATCCAAGTAATTATAACGGTATATTCATTTCTTAGCCCCCCACACGTAATTCCATCTTCTTTTGTCTCTCAACGGTGTATCTTAAGCGAAAATAACTCAAAGAACTGTTAACGTGACCTAATCGCTAATTTGTTGTAATTATTGACGAAATGACAAACGATCTAGTTAACGCCTAACACTAACGGCAACACCAACTAATACTAGTATTGGTAAAAGGAATAAATGACTTGGCCAACGTCTTCCAAGTACTGTAGAATAACTACTATTTAGTCTCAAATTCGCGATGTTACATAACGTTTAGAATTTTGGTAAGAAAAAAAATGCTCCCCACCAACGCGTCGACAAGTCTATACTATAGTCACTTGAAATTGAATGAACATTAATTTCCTTTACGAATATTTGCTGATCACTTCGTCTATAACGTTTCGAAAGCTTAGTAATGAAAATGGGCGATTGTGGTTGACGAGATGTTCACTGAACAACGGTTAACTATGTCAGCAGTTGTAAGAAAAACAGCACAACTCCCTCCAACTATACAAGTAATGTGAAGACTACTCCTGGGATAGGTAGACCCACTGTACACGCGGTTCAACAAGAGCGATTGCGGATACTCGTTCGCCAAATACGGCACGCTCAGATTGGCTTAATCAACAAACATACTTGTTCCCTGGCGTCACCCTTCAAACCACGTGGTATGGTCACCGGCTGATAGTCTACGAAGCCATAGAACCAATGAAATGGAGCAAGACTACGCCACACCCTTTAGTCGTGCCTACTACTACGTAATAATACTTTGACATTCACTCATCAAAAGCACGTGCATCGAGTCTGAACCAAGTTCCCGCCACAAAGTGATTCAAAATTCAGCATAGGAACCAGCGGAGCGATCCCTCCAGAGTGCAAGATAATTATACAGGGTTTAATGTTTCTTTTGACATGCACTTGAGCTAGTAGTATGTTAAACAAGTGCTGGCAAGCTTGCTCACTACGACTTTTTTTTTTTTTTTAATGTAGGCGGCTCCTGGAGGTTCTCTCGCCTTTCAGACGAACTAGTGCTTCAAAAATATTACTTTGGAATAAGAAATCCTTAAAAGTCTTTCAACTAGTTATCTAATGACATGCATCTTTCTGTCCCGCTATTAAGGCAGCTGGAAAAAGTTGAATAAATGGTATTCCTAATCAAAATAAACAGCCTCTGATGTATAATTAGCGGCTTAGCTTTGCAATAGATCTCTGCTGCAGTTTGGTGTTAAATTCTTTATGCAAGATAATTAGGCCTTGGAATTCAAATACCCTGCGTGTTTAGTAAATGTTACGTTATGTGTCGTTGTATCATTGCGTCGATTCTCATTTTTAAAATTATACGTTTGATCGATTACAAGAAGGTACAAGTAAGAAGTTATTAAGAGAAAGTAAGTTAGATAGACCTCATGATGGTATATCACTCTTGAAAATTCTACATGTAGATCTCGGGGAATTTTATTTGCAGTTTTGAAAAGTCAGCACAATTAAATTTCAAATTCGATATTTATTTTATTTAAACACCACAAGATATCCACTTAATCCTATTGCACGATGAACCCGGATAAGATGAACATTTTTTTTCTTTCCGCTTCTTTTGTGTGTGTGTGTGTATGTGTTTCTTCCTTGTTTTTTCTTCTTTAGCTGATTTAATAGATCACTTCCATAGGTGTACAAGTTTCTACAATTGCTAGATTCTGTAGGTGGTAGTATCACGTGGCTTTGAGTAGTGCTTGTCGAACTTGCTATATTTTCTCTAACTACTCATATGAGAAGATGACCAGCCCCTTTATGCCAATAAAGAAACGAATAGTTTTATTATTATTATTTGATTTTCGTTCAGAGAATAAGGATGCGACTTTAATAAGTAATAGTTTGATTACAAAGTCGTTTTTAATACAGTTTGATTAGACTTTCCGGTTTTAGCTCTTCTACATGAAAATTGAAAGTAAATGAGCAAAAATAATTATATAATGCATCTTGCAACATATAAGCCTTTATTTAACCGCTTTAACTTGTTAGTAAACTATCAACGAAACCATTTTCGAGCTCATTATAAAACAATTTTATTTTTACTGTTAAGATGATAGTGTTTTAAAAGCAAAGTATAAGCTTCAGATGAAATTAAACATCAATTAAGCAAAATAAAATTGCGTCCACAAAGAATTTGCTACTTTACAGATAACCATCATGAACCTGTAATAAAGCTAAACGTAAAAACAAATAAATAGAAAAGGTACTATTCTGCAATATTACTAATATTTTTTTTTTCAATTCAGATATTACAAAAAATATTAAATGTTCGTTACTAAATACATACCAAAACGTTATTTATTATCATATATTTTACTCATGAAAAATTATATTAATACTACTGTAAGTCTGTACAGTTATAATATTTAGAACGTTAAAATTTCAATGCAATGCACTCAACTTTTATCGTGAAATTTGTGTTTTATAAACTCCGGGAAGTTTTGATTTCTTTTGTCTTTCACTCTTATATATATAACATAAACTGTGCTAACAAACTATGATATTAGCAAACAATTAATATTGGGAGTTCTTCCCATTGTATTTATTCTTCCATATAAACAACATAATGTTTACGTCTCAATTTAGCATTATTCTAAATCCTCACAGTGGTTAATTTTAAAGCCAAGAGCTATATGTCAGGGTTTTTTTTAAAAAAAAAGCTTATACTTAGTTTGGTGTAGCTATAATTTTGTTTCCTGTTTTGTCCCATATCCATATATCTATCTATTAGCAATTGTAAAATGTTACTGCCGACTTTTGATAATAGACAATTATATTTCAATGAATAATTTATTTATATTTGCATTTCCTGTCCCTATAATGAATCATTAGACTAGTTGGCCAATTGTGTTATCATAACAACGTTATCTTCTCGGTGCTGTATAAGTAAATATATTTTTCACCTCATATCTATTAAGTGTAAACTTTCAGTTGACCTACTTTGTTGCTCGATGTGCTTTGAATAATTGAAGAACAAAAAACAAAATTTTAGTAAGAGTAACACTCAACTTTAATCACATCATGAAGCTATGCCATGGTCGTACTAGTTTTAACCAGCGCAACTGCTGCGTTTAATGTGACGGCCAGGAAACAATGAAACGTGATAGCTCTTGTTACAAACTCTTACATTAATTGAGAGTGCAAGAAACATTGCAGACTTGGAAGCAGGTTGTCTCAATTTTTTAACCACACATCATTTTCAGACCCCTCTAACGGTCGGTTCTTCTAATATAGCCTGCCCAGAGTCAAGTATTTAAACTAACCCACTGTTCAATGTCACGGTTCTAGGGATTATGTTGGTTAATTCCTAAAAGAAGATTTTCCAAAATAACTCGCATCTGATACAATACATATCATTTGTTTTTTCTTCTTCTCAAATGGTTTACATCGCCATGAGAAAACACAAATTCATTCAAACCAACTTATCCTGAGAAATATATAGAATATTTCAAACCTAACATTTGATAAAAACGTCCACCGATTAAAACATTCTTGAAATAAATTTTTACAAAACGTACATTTATAAATGTTATACTTATATTAGTTTTAAAATCAAGGATTATATATGTATATATATATATTTGTGTGTTATGCTTTTTTGTTTTAGAATTTATCGTAAAGTCACTTAAGGCCTGTCTACGTACAGCCGTCCGTAATTTCGATTTTGTTTGTTTGTTTGAAGTTAAGCACAAAGTAACACAATGGGCTATCTGTGCTCTGCCCACAAAGGATATCGAAACCCTGATTCTAGCGTTGTAAGTCCGCAGACATAACGCCTAATTTTGAACTAAAATACTAGAAGGAAAGCAACTAATTAACATCACCTCTGCCAACTCTTGAGCTGCTACTGTTTCATCGGAATTGGAGACAACGGATCGTGAACCAGGAACCCTCAGGTTCACAGTATGAACATGCTAATTTGTAAGCAACGCTTGGCACCTGTTATATGTTGTTCATCACTTCGATCTATGATTTTTGGATAAAAGCTCTACTATGTAGAATGGTTGAGAAACTAAGTGTTCTACTTTATAAAATTGTTCATTTTAGAATTTATACATTTTATTCACAGTTGAAATATATACTCTTAGTTCAGTACTGTTATAATAATTTAAATAGTTTTCATATTTCATTGTGATCTAGGAAGATACAAGCATCTTTCTATACAATTCCACCTTCTTTGCAGAACCATTTTTACATTAGTATAATATTACGATGTTAGAGCGCCATCTGTTGAGAGTTATGTACTCTTAACAAAAGTCGATTTTCATAACTTACACCTTTATGTTATTGAAATCAGAGTTATTTATTTGTAAAAACAGCGTTGCCAGTTAAAGGTTATTCAATGTTTTTACAGTCTCTATTTTTCCTAAGATTCACGTGCTGTAATATTCATAGTAGGATTAAGCACACTAGTGATTTACGGCAATTAAACTCATTTAGTGTAAAGGACTTATATAAGGACTTTTAAAATAATTTACCTACCTTTTAAGCAAGTTATTATATCCACAGCTTTAACACAAGATTAATTTAATAAAATATAATAACATACGAGTCTTTTTTTTTAGTCACTCAAAAGCTCTTTAAAACTTAGTGTTATTTTTATGTAAGATATAAACAATAAATAGATTATTTGTTTTGAGTAACAAATTTATGAACTTTTACTTTCTTTGTTATTCAAACTTGAATGAATAAAGATAGCTATTAACGTTTAGGTACTTACATATACATTTATTTAGTTATACAGAGGTGGTGCTAGCTGTTTGGGGGCTCTGGCAAGGATATTTCTGCTCCCCATCCCTTCAAAAAATACTAATCGTATTATTTCCGCAAAGCAAAACATACACCAACGCAACACATACTAATACTCATCTTGAAAAGTCAATAATACTTACACAGTAACACCATTGCGCCAGTATATTTCTCAAAATACGCACGCTGTGCGTGCACATCCTTCGTAACCAATCAGCGCATGCGGACTATACACTGACAGAAAAATGTCATGCTGCTGCAATTTTTAAACGTTCATTCGTTACTGACAGATGTGTCCTTGGATCGCGTTCATTTATTTATTTTTTCTATGCAAATGACTAACACTCTAAAACAGGCAAAAGCCAAGGATCAAATGAAAATAATAAAAAGAGATCTCCATCAATCGTGGCACTAAGCTATCGCTTAATCTGCTTATGCCTAGCACAGCCACTGTAATCATACATAACATATTAATATGCCTCCAGTCGTTACTTAATTTTCCGTAAATTCGTTCCGACGAAACTTTAGCAATACAAGTCCTTTCTTAAATAAAACTGGTTTATTCTTTCCGAATACAACTTTACCGATACACTTAATTTCAACAGTCGCTCTATAACAAACGCTAGAACGTCTCACGTGCTCGTGCTCGACAATACTCAATTACACACTCTCTGACTGCAGTTCAATTACTCATTACCTACACATTGTCCCGTCACGTTGTGACCATCTTATATATACCAGACTACCCCCAATCCAGTAATCTCCCGACAATTCACGAAGGTTCGAGAAAGAAGTGGCGTGATACTAGTCACGTGACCTCGCTGAAGCAACACTGCCCCCTCCTTAGTATTGTTCGCCCCGAACAATAGCCACTTACATTACACCAATAACAATTAACAATAACTTAATTAAAATGTACAGAATTACAAACACAAAATTACAATTCAACAAAGTCTCTTAATTTTACGGGACGTAT
>NW_013666057.1:195275-200523 GCF_000517525.1 Limulus polyphemus
ACAAGTCCTTTGTTAAATAAAAATGGTTTATTCTTTCCGAATACAACTTTACCGATACACTTAATTTCAACAGTCGCTCTATAACAAACGCTAGAACGTCTCACGTGCTCGTGCTCGACAATACTCAATTACACACTCTCTGACTGAAGTTCAATTACTCATTACCTACATATTGTCCCGTCACGTTGTGACCATCTTATATATATACCAAACTACCCCGATCTAGTAATCTTCCGACAATCCACGAAGGTTCGAGAATGAAGTGGCGTGATACTAGTCACGTGACCTCGCTGACGCAACAATATGATAAATTAAATTAACAATGATTTGAAATTGGATGAAGTTTTCTGTGCTGAATTTTGCTCATTTCATTGACTTTTTAATAGAAATTACGAATTATTTTATTTTAATATTTACCCCCCCCCCTCCAGTGGCACAACGGTATGTGGTGCTTAACTTCAAATAACATCGACAGCAACAACATTTTAATATATTCTATTATTTTGGAGTTTATTAAAAGTAATGCGTATTGATAACTTATGAAACAGTTGACTCTAATAAAATTCTATCCGAAGTTATCATCAAAGTTTGAAACAATAACTTTCATGTTTCACTAAGAAATTTTAGAAATAACTTTTATGATTTATATTAAAAATTGTTATTTATATACAACATTTCGGTTACATTTTACATCAATATATATAATATATATATATATTATTTAAATACATATATTCATATAAAAGCTGAAGAAATATTCTAAGACTAGAACCTGACACTGACAAGTTTGTCTTCTTATGGTTCCCTACATATTCTGAAATACGGCAGGAAAGATGGCAATACATTTCGAGTCTTTAAATTACTATATTTGGAGGGTTATATTATTTGTATTTTTCTGTATACTATTGGCTATTTTATAATTTAACTTTACTATATAAACTTTTCTAACATTTGTTTAGATAAACAAGACACGTAGTGTTCTGTCTGCAAGCTTGCATTTCAACAACCCAGTCATGTGATCATAGACTGTTAGATAATGCATACAGCAGCGATAAAATTCATGTTTTATGTGCTGTTCAAGAAGTATGATAAGATAGAGACCAACTTTTGACACAACAATATCTGAAAAGCGTATTAGGAGATATAAACGTGATCTGAAACTTTTTTTCAAATCACAGACATATATGCATATGCCCCTAAGTCTTTTTAGAAATTCGCTGGTTTGTAGGTTTGTGCTGAAGCTGTGATCATTATATAATTCACTTTATGAGAAAAGCTAAAAAGAAGTAACTATCGAAGGTTACATGTATTCTAACATAAGATATTATTATTGGACCTTGATGTGTTTCTCATGCAAACATCAAAGAAATAAACAAGTCAACATGACACTTGAACTATTGATATTTACTTTCTTCGAAACCCGCTACAATCCTACCGTAGCGTCATCTATTGATAATATTAGAAAACAACTATTTGCGTATTTTTATGGCAATGCTTGTAGTTACGGTAGCATTGAAAATGATTCAATCTTAAAATGTTTATTCTGAATTCATAATATTATATCCTATATTATTCGCATTAAGCTTTGACAACTTTCACCAACATCTCTCAGTTTTAGTGTTACTTATGATCTGAGAGCTAAGAATGAAACAACCAGCAAATTACCGTGTTTAGTAGAAAGTAACTTATAAAATTAGATCTCACTTGATAGAAGTGCTTGTCCAGATCTTTCAGTAGTCAAGTATAATATGTGATTTTCGCCATTAACTTGTACGTAAACTATCAATATAATTTATACCTAGACTACAGGAAGGACACACTCTCGCTTTCTTAGTCGTTGTGAAATAAAATGCATGCTTGCTTCACAGTTAGTCACTTAGCAACTGGTCATTCTTAAGTGAGAATTATACCGAGAAATATAACCAACAGGTGGTATTGATTTCATCCTTACGAGACACTCTGCATTCTTTTGAGCGTAACCATTAGTCAAAGAAAACTGATATGAAGCTTATAGGTGGACATTGCACAGGTAACTTAATAATGGATCCTTATGCCACCATTTATTCTTTTGATAGATACGAGATCTTGGACCTTCGTCTTGTAATATAAAATAGCTCTTGTTTTGTATGAATTGTAAACAACAATAATAGCGCTGTTTTATTATGTATAAATAGCACAATATACTTGCGCGTATGGGTGCATACTGCGACACACCTATTGTTCTATACTGACAACCATGTTTACAAATTTATAGTCTTGTAAATAGTTATGGACACACTGAATAAAACTGGTATAAAAAGCAAAGATAGTTAATATTGTGATTGGCGGCCAGTAAACCAACAAGATTATGCCAAACCAGCATAGTGTCTATAAGAGTACAAACAGTCGTATTATTACCAGCAAGTGTGTTGTGATACATTTATGGTTTCCAGAAGAGAAATGTAACATGTATAAATCACAAATATGGCTGGTGAAGACTACTCCATGTGACAGATTGAGGTAGAGTTTCGTGTTTCAGTAGAATCTATATGGAAACTGTTAATAGGACAGGTGTAGCTAGTACTATTGAGATAGAAAGACCAAACTCTTCAAATGTGATTTTAAGCAGTTGAGAGTATGTGCTTTACATTGTATACAATACTCAAGTAGATATGTGTCCAATGATCCACCTTTAAGTACAGGTGTAAATGCTAACTGCAGAATAGTAAAATGCAAATCAGCAGGAAATGATTTCACTGGAAGTGCAAATTCTTAAAAACCATTATTTAGGAAAAATGACCAAAACAAAACACTGAAAGGAGCATCATGCTTTAAAGAATAAGATGAACAATGTTCTTAGCAGTTTAATAAAATTCCAGTTAAATGCTAATATTTAACGGTAGTTTATTTGGTGGCAGTAAGAAGAATGTGTAAGGAATTTGTTATTATATATTTATTTTAATGTCATCCTTTGTTTGAATTGAGTTTATATTTAAAAACATGCCTTGCTTATAGTGTTAGATATGTATTGCGATACTCCCGCCTATTCTCCAAAGTTGTAGAAAATTCTCGAGAGTAAGAATCAAAAATATATGTATGTACGTAAACGCTTTAATTTGCATTGTTGCGTAATCTGAATTTTCTAGAAAATCTCCCACGCCTATAAATATAACCAACACGACGCGCCAAGAAGAGTATCTATTAGGTGTTCGCAATAATCAGTGTGCTATAAAACTTCGGAAGCTATAACTGTGATTTTTATAACGTTTAGCAATCGGAAAACTTAAGATATTTGACCAGGAATATTTATAAATTTCGAACATTACGAATTATTTAACTTCAGTGGATTCTCATCGGGCATTAATATTTTTATGAAAACATTACCTGACTTCAACGATGGAAAACCGAGCGTGTGTGGCCAAGAACAAAGCTAGCTTCCCGGCGAATCGTACTTACATCAACTCGTAATTAACTCGCTCATCGCAAATCCTCGATAAGATATCAAGGGAGTTCCAATCTATAAAGAAGATTTTATATTGTTTGTAAGTGTGTGAACTTTTGTTTATAAATCTTTGTTTATAATAACTATTTGTAATAATTGTTATTGTAAATTGTATTGTTGTGTGTATATTAAAACGTATTTGTGTTAAAAAAGAAAACGGTGTGTATCAATCTTGTTGGCAAATATCGCAAACTGAATATATATCAGCTTTAATTTAACTACTAAATCCAAAGTACAATTTAACTACTAAATTTAAATTATCAGTTAACTCAATTTTAGACCATTTAAAATTCTTATTCGTAACATAATAAATTGGGGCTCATCCGGGATTTGAATCAGAAACAAAATTCGATCTAAATTAAAATTTAAATCACAATTGAATTTATATTTATCAGTGCCAACAAGATTTGATCATATCTGATTATCAAGATTTTCTTCTATCACCCTCTCTAGAACATCTAGAAAAATATAATAAAAATGAATTGCTCAAAATTGCCAAAGTTTTAGAACTAGAAGTTAAAAGATCAATGAGAAAAATGAACTAAAAAAGTGTATTATCGAAATACTAGTAGATGATGATTTGTTGCCTGAGGAAGCATTAGAGGAATACTCTAGTGTCTCTACTAGTCAATCAGGGTTGAGCAATAAAGATAAATTAGAGATCCAGCTCAAACTCAAACAACTCGAGCTCGAACAAGTTCGTATTGAAGCTGAGAAAGAACAAGCTCGAATCGAAGCCGAGAAAGAGAAAGAACAAGCTCATATTGAAACTGAAAGAGAAAATAAACGTCTCGAAGCCGAGAAAGAATAGGCTCGAATCGAAGCCGAAAAAGAACAAGCTCGCATTGAAGCCGAAAAAGAAATTAGGCTGAAAGAAATGGAAATCAGACTCAACACTGACCGACCAAGGCAAAATGACAACTTTGAACTTAATCGATATGTTGAAGTACCACCTTTCAATGAAAATGAAGTTGATAAATATTTCCAACATTTTGAGAAGGTTACCCAAACCATGGAATAGCCCAAACGAAAAATGGTCATTATTAATACAAAGTGTTTTTGCTGGTAAAGCACAAGAAGCTTATGCTGCTCTCATTCTAGAAGACTGCACGAATTATGATAAGCTTAAAGCAGCTATACTCAAAGCATACGAGTTAGTACCAGAGGCTTATCACCAAAAGATTCGAGGTTATCGCAAACAAGAAAATCAAACTTATATGGAATTTGCCCACGAAAAAGAGGTGTATTTTGATCGATGGTGTAATTCGATGCATATTAGCAATAGTTTCGACAAACTAAGACAATTATGCCTAATTGAGGAATTTAAACGTTCTGCACGTGACGACCTCAAAACTTACTTAGATAAAAATAAAGTTGAAACACTACAGGAAGCAGCTGCTCTTTCCAATGACTACACTTTAACACACAAAACCATTTTTCATAAAAAGAAATCAATCTACTGAGGTTGAGGATTTTTGTAAAAAATCCAGCTCCTCTAGTTCGAAATCTTCATACAGTCGGGCTAAAATTTCATCAAAACCATCGAGGCCTATCTGCCATTTTTGTAAAAAACTGGTCATGTTATGTCCGATTGTTGGTGTTTGAAAAATAAAAAAAAGAAAAGGAGGCAACACTCAGTGCATTTGTGTCCACATATAGACGTAGTTTCACCAGATCACTCAATGTTATTGATATGGCCACTGATATAAAGGCTGATGTAGTCAGAGAGGAATTTAGACCTTTTGTGTCTGTTGATTCTGTGTCTTT
>NW_013666057.1:200959-206022 GCF_000517525.1 Limulus polyphemus
TAAGCCAAAAACAAATGATAAACATGGATTCAGAGGACGATATTATAGATTTGTCTCAGACATTTTTTGGATCCGACAAGAATCTTTGTGAATGATCGTTTTACTGACAGTACCTCGGCGAGGGACAACGATGGACGTGAGGTATCTGATTCACCTAGTGAAGTTCCATTTACTAAAAGTAAACTGATCACTGAGCAAGAAAAGATCTACAGATCTCTTCACTATTTAAATTTGCACTCCCAAAAGATAAACTGGAGAAAGTTCCAAATGGTTATTTTTTTCAAAACTGGTGTGCTCATGAGGAAATGGAGACCACTAGATGTGCCAGCTTCAGAGGACTGGGCTATTGTTTATCAAATCGTTGTTCCCAAAGCATATCGTTCTGAAATATTGAAAGTTGTGCATGAACTCCCCATGGAAGGTCATTTAGGTGTCAACAAGACATGTGACAAAATTATGAGACATTTATTTTGGCCACAAATTAGGCAAGACGTTTCTCAGTTTTGCAAAACTTGTCATACCTGTCAGTTGGTCGGAAAACATATCCATAAAATTCCTTTCGCACCTTTGTAAGCTATCCCAGCTTTTGAAGAACGTAAGTTCCATCCTGAGGACACGTCTTAGTATTGTTACCCACTATGAAATGTCTAATGAAAAATAAAGAAAGAAAGACAAAAAGAAAGAAAAAGACAGAAAAAAGAAAACACAAAAATAAAATATAAGGCTGTTAAATTGCAGTTTATCACTATGAGAATATGATTTGAAGATAATCCATGTCATAAGGGTTGATAACATTTGTGTCGATGTACTTTCATGCTATGTAATTTTATGATGATCAGACTATTTGAATTAATTGTATTCTCTACTGTAATGATTATTGAAGTTGTATAATCCTTTGAATAATGTATTATATACAATGTATTCCTGCTAATGTATGTGTATATATATATAATATCTTAGTTAAAAATTGTCTAAAGCCAATTTTTAATTCTCCAAGGAGGGAGTTGTTGCGAATTTGTTGTTATGTATTTATTTTAATATTATCGTTTGTTTAGATTAAGTTTATATTTTAAAACATACGTAGCTTATAGTGTTAAATATGTATTGCGAAACTCCAAGATTTGAAGAAGATTCTCGAGAGTAAGAATAAACAATATATGTATATACGTTAACGTTTAAGTGTAGTTCAGTATTGTTACGTAAAACTGAAATTTCTAGCCTCCACACGACTACAAATATAACCACCGCGACGCGCCAAAAGACGGTATCTATTATTAGTTCACTATAATCAGTGTGCTATACATCTTTGGAAGCTATAACTGTGATTGTTATAACGTTTAACAATCGGAAAACTTCAGATATTTGACCAGGAACCTTTACAAAGTTCGAACATTACAAATTGTTTAACTTCAGTGGATTCTCATCGGACATTAAAATTTTTACGAAAACATTATCTAACTTCAACGGTGGAAAACTTAGCGTGTGTGGCCAAGGACAAAGCTAGCTAGCTTCCCGGCGAATCGTACTTACATCAACTCGTAATTAACTCGCTCATCGAAACCATCGATAAGGTATCAAAAAAGTTCTAAAGTAGAAAGAAGATTTTATATTGTTTGTAAGTTTGTGAAACTTTTGTTTATAAAACTTTGTTTATAATAACTATTTGTAATAATTTTTACTGTAAATTGTATTGTTGTGTGTATATTAAAATGTATTTGAGTTAAAAAAGAAAATGGTGTGTATTAATCTTGTTGGCAAATATCGTAAACCGACTATATATCGGCTTTAATTTCGCTACTAAATCCAAAGTACAATTTAACTACTAAACTTAAATTATCAGTTAACTCAATTTCAGACCATTTAAAATTCTAATACGTAACAAATGGTACCCCAGTCAGCATACATCTTAAGCATGCTGTGGGGGACTACACCTCAGTTGATGGTGTTGGCAATCTGTATAAAATTGACAGCACACTGACTGCTCACAAGTATAAGCAAATTAAATTCTTATCCAGCACGTTATTCTCTCGGACATAAGGCCTGTTGGAGAATAATTCATCTTCTATTTTTATCCCAAGTATGCAGCAAATGTGATGAAACGATACCTGAAGGAAAAAGAGCGATGGAACATTCGTAGCCATGGCTTACCATGCAAAAAGTTCTGACACGAATATTATTAAGGCGATATAAATTTATATGAAAACGTAGAGGGTCAGATGTCAATCAAACAACATGGCTGATTTGTGGGAGGTAATAGAACACATTAAAAAATGTTTCACAATTACACAATGATAAATCTATCGTGGCATAGAAAAAAAGTATACTGCTATATTTAAAGCACGTACAAAATACTAATGCACCGTACATCTTACCCGCGTTTCTTTTATATTCTCTACGTATTGTACTAATGATGAATTGACCATTTAGTTGTGATTACTCTTTGTTGGGGGACTCCTGTACATGTAGCACCTGTGCGTTTTCATAATTATTTCCAATAATACGTATGGAACAGAATTCATATCCTTGAAAACTCTGGTAGGATACATATTTCAAGTCTACCAGCATGTGAAAATATAGATTCTGCTCTTTCATAATCTTGTCTCCATAGGCCATAGTTTCTGTACTATTTGCTGGTTTTGAGGCTTAACGGCTAAAAGATGTTTGTAATATTTCTAAATGAGAATATTATAAACGTTTTATCAGAGTTGCAAGCAATCGCTTGCTTGAATCTCACTCACGTGCATAATACACACTATTTTGTCATACAAAACTGAATTTTTATTCAAAACATATTACTACATAAGCCAAAATAATTACATAAAACCACCGTTGGTGAATTGTAAGTACTGAGATTTTAACATAATGAATTTTAACGCTCAAGTTTCACGGTTCATGTGAAAATAAATTCAACCTTTGCATACATAAGCAGGATTTGTTTTTTTAACCACAGCACACCCAACTACTGATACAATCTATATATATTTAACACAAGAAATAAAATTGTTGTTAAAGTCGAAAACGAAACATTTCAAAGTTCGAGCGACCAAAAAATCTGAAAGGGCGTAATACGTATATCTGCTACCGTATAAGATACGTTTGTACGTGGATAAGTATAAACTCATAATGCATATATAATACGCATATGCTTAAAAGTAAGCACGTATATGCTCATGTGTGGACTCTCAAGTAATATTTTATTCATGTGCGTCCTACTATCTGCACTTACGTATTCCTCATATGTATGGAATGTGATTATTGTAAACGATTTTCGTCCCGTACTATTTATTTTCCAATCACCTTTTTTTTAATATGTTATTTTTTTCTGTATCTAGAGAGATTTAGTAGGTCCTGTTTTAATAAAATAAGCATTGCGTTCTCTCAAAGTGATACATTAATTAAAACATTATTATTCATGGTCACCCAGCATGAAAATCATCCCCGTAAGTAAAAGGTTGAATAATGTTATCATAGACACACATACTATATTGCAAGTAATGCTTACTACATAGTCTAGCCTTGAAGTTTCCACCGAAGGAGGTGTTGTGAAACGCAAACTTACAGTGATCTGCCGATAAGGGAGTAATTGATTGATGCGTATAAAGGATTAACTGGGGTTCGTGAAGACGTCTATTAAGAACATATATTCATACAAGACACAGAAATAAATAATCAGTTTTTACTGATAAAATAAACATAATTTATAATGAAAAACAAGAAAATGATACCTGTACCTTTTAATCTAGAAATTGTTTTAGTGTATCTTTTTTTTTAATTAAAGTTGTTTTCATTTAATGTCAATGATAAACATGTTAAGCTATAGTTCAAAATAATTTGTTTTACTGGTATAATGTTTTTAAGTTCAACCTTTTAAATTCGAAGAACAGACAACTTGTCCGATTGTGTTGTATGTTTTGAACATATTAATTTCATGCCAAGATTTGACAGAATGTATTGCATCAAAATTTCACATATTTGGATGCCAGTCATGCATAACATTGTGGTAACATTTTTACAGACTTAAGACCACAGCTCGAAATTGTCTATTTACCAGTTATAACTCTCGAAATAAAGCATGTTGTAACTCAGTGTTAGAATGCAATGTTTGAAGATAGCTGACGTTTGAAATAAGTTAAGAAATATAACTCGAGACAGAGTGTAGTGTTTGAAAGAAAATTCTGTTTTACAGATATTAATGAATGGTAGCTGTTTGGATGCAATTTTTAATGACAAAATATTTGTGAAATTTGAAAACTCAGTGTTAAGAAACAGTGTTTGAGGACAAAGCACGTTTAAAATGAAAGAAGTCTTGCCAATATATATTTAGCAGATTCTGGGGTCTAAATAAAGGTAAAAATAACATTAACTAGGCCAAAATATGTGGTATGTTATGTACTTTCTTACTCACACATAATATTTTAAATAATACTGCTTTTAAAAAATAATTCTCAGTACCGTCAAGAAATGGTATGATACATTTGACAACTTAATAAACCTAAAAGGTGGATTCTCTGAAAGAGATGTTAAAGTTGAAAATAGGATCACGAATTTCAATACAAAGTGTAATAACTTGTTTATATATAAATCCAATAGTCACAGTTTATCCATTAACATTGTTTTTACGTTTAACTGTATGTAATAATAATGTTCACTGTAATTCCGAATTTATGAAGTGTATTTTCACGAAATGTTGCACGTTTTTATTTAACAGTACAAGTCTGTTGTGCACAACAAATCAGATTTGTTATTAAAGTTTTTTGTAGTAAAGCTATGTCTGTGTACTGTCGATGCTAGTGTGACTCAGACTCAGACAAGTCAGAGTCCATTGTGATGTTCATGTGATTGTTTGTTGGTAGTTAAGCACAAAGCTACACAATGGGCTATCTGTGCTCTGCCCACCACGGGTATCGAAACCCGGTTTTTAGCGTTATAAATCCGCAGACATACCGTTGTGCCACTGGGGGGGCCTGTTCATGTGAAGAATAAAGATACTTTTGCCCATCATACAGCCTCTGATTGCATATCTGCAGTTTTATTTTTTCAGTGTACCTGTATATTATATCTCG
>NW_013666057.1:206032-211581 GCF_000517525.1 Limulus polyphemus
CTTTCGAATAGTTGACTATTCTTCTTCAGGAGAACAAACGTTTAATTGGTGATGCCATGTTAACATTGGCGAAACGTTTAGCTGTTTTTGAATTTGAAAAAAGGATGAAAAGATGATAACTCTGACATCAAATTCATAATACCATTTTAACTGGCACTTCGTACAAGGTCGGGACATGCACACTTTGACCCCTCCACTCGTGCACATAGGGTTGAGAGTAAAGTAGAATATATGAGTATATACAGGGACAGCTTTTGCTCGTTGATACTTATTAATATACTACTGCTTTAAGCTATTTTTAACGTTGTGATTTATTTGTTTACTAGAGGGAGTTGGGGTTGTAATTATGATCTTAAGAATGAAAATTAGTAAGATAGGCCTAGAACATCTGGAAAGTTCTAAAAGACTTTCAAATCAAATTTTTAGTAAATTCTAGGGATATATTATAAATACGTGGTTCGATGAAGCATCGAGAAAATAGTGAATTGTTTCTATTCAGTAAAGTGAATCAGTCGGAGAGTGTTTTTCTCAGTGACTCAATCATTTATTAGTTAGTACACTTAGCGTGGTATTTCCCTTGTAACGTCACCTGTAGGTTACAAAGTATGCAGCCTGTAAGAAACGTTAAAGGAGTAAATAAACCAATTTACTATCGTTACATGGACTGGATTTTTAATTATTTTCACCAGCTAATTAAAAAAAACCGCCAATGAGAGAACAATGCTAGAACAATACAAAATTAATTTGGAAGAATGACTCAGCCTAAATTATTCTGATGAAATGATATATTTCATACATGTATTTGCAGATTCTGGTATTTCGAATATATGTATTCTTGGCCGTATACTATTTCCAAGTTTCTGGCATATATGAAAAGTATTCGAAACACCTTTGAATATGTGATATAGCTCATCCAGCATGCTCTATAAAGCACTCAGAGTATAAGTCTCGCACACCAGATAGGTAGATTGAGTGTTGAGGTGTAAACAAAACGTCGAAAGGTTGTGAATTACGTGAATTCATTATACATGAGACAATTCAACAGATCCATGAACTTATTACCATTTAGGCTGTACTATGCACGTTGAGTGTTATTAATGCCTTTGAAGTGCTAACAGTCTTAATGACTATGAAAATCAATATAATTTCCGTTAGCATGTTCTATAGAATCATAATCAAGATTTTTGTTTAATAGGCCAATAGGTTGTTTCAACAGGACAATACTCCTTAACACAAAACAATTATGAACCATGCATGATCATAAACGAACAGTATAAAACTTACGGAAGTCATCTTAAGGCGTGAATTTAATAGATAAGACCACAACTTTACAGCCATCTTCAACCGGTGTAGACTTTGAAAGTTGAAACAAGGAAACAAATTGAAACAGTTACCTGTTGGAGCCTAGTTGAGAGCATGATGTGTAAAATATCAACATTTATCTAAGCCAAATGCAGTTGTTATGTATTAGAATTTCGAATAGTCCGAAGCCGAGTTAACTGATAATTTAAATTTAGTAGTTAAATTGTGCTTTGGATTTAGTATTTAAATAAATGCGGATATATAGTCAGTTTATGATATTTGCCAACAAGATTGATGCGCGCCGTTTTCGTTTTTAACACAAATACGTTTTAATATACACATAACAGTACAATTTACAATAACAATTATTACAAATAATTACTACAAACAATGATTTATAAACAAAAGCTTCGCAAACTTACAAACTAACTTAATATCTTATCGAGGGTTTACAATGAGCGAGTTAATTACGAGTTGATGTAAGTACGATTCACCGAGAAGCTAGCTAGCTTTGTCCTTTGCCACACACGCTGAGCTCTCCACTATGAATTTATATGTTTTCGTAAAAATATTAATGTCGGATGAGAATCCACTGAAGTTAAAATTTATAAATATTCCTGGTCAAATATCTGAAGTTTTCCGATTGATGAGCGTTATAACAATCACAGTTATAGCTTCCGAAGTTTATAGCATACTGACTATAGCGAACTAATAATAGATACTCTCTTTGGTGCATCGCGTTGGTTATATTTATAGCCGTGGGAAGGTTTACTAGAAAATTCAGACTTACATAACAACACTGATTAAAGCGTTTACGTAAACACATATATATTGTTGATTATTACTCTCAAGAATCTTCTACAACTTTGGAGGATAGGCGGAAGTTTTGCAATACATATTTAACACATGTTTTAAAATATAAACTTAATCTAAACAATCGTTGATATTAAAATAAATACATAACAACAAATTCGTTACTCAGTGCTACACTAAGTTAAACATGGTTAAAATGATGATCCCAACCTCTAAGAATACTTTTGGCAGTGCAGTACATTTAACTTGCTTTTATAGATAAAAACAAAGCGACACATTAGCATGTAAGACTCGTTCCCACTAGGCATTTTTGATAATAAAGATGTATTTGATTCAAAAATATAATGTAGGAGACAGACCATTGATATTTTAAATATAAATTGTTTCAATGTGCTCATAATTTCTGTGTGTACGGGTTACTGTTGTCATTCAATATATTTGAATACATTCAGTATCTGATCTAGTAAGCACAAGGCTCCAAGCAGTATGGTAAGCAGATCGCGCACTCAGTTAGTAAGTTTCACACTAGAGGAGAGTTTTAGGGGGACTTGTCCCCCAAAATAGTGTATGTATATATATATATATATATTTAACTAAGGTTTAACTAAACTTCTATTTTAAGGAATTAAGCAATTATTAGCAAAATAAAACAGCATTTTTTATTTGTTTTATAATAGCGCAAAATCTTTAAGTCTTAGATAGTCGTTTGTCTTGTCTGCTTGTGCTTAATACCGGTGCTGAATTTACTACAACCGTTACCATATATTTATGTATGTGCAGATAATGTTCAGTAAAAAAATGAAGATGTGACAAGATTGGTGGTTTGTAAATATGCGAAGATAATATGCAAAAATTAAATAAACCAAAAGAAGGCCAATGTGAAGTTGTAACAACAAGCCACTTAGAGACAACTAAAAAGTTTGAAATTTAAAAGTATGCAATATTTGTGAAAAATTTTCACAATCCCACATGTTTACTTTTGTTTTGTTTGTTGTTTAACGCAAAGCTATATATCAGCTATCTTCGCTGTGCCCACTGCGGGGAATCGAAACCAGGATTCTAACATTATAAATTACAGGTATAAATTATTATAAATATAATAATCAACTTACGTATTTCAAGCAAAAACTTCTGTAATGAATATGGTTTTTTACAACTGAAATTAATAATTAACCCTTTTTCCAAGGGTAAGTCAAATGATTTGGCAATTTCGTCCCGAACAATAACCACATACATTAAACCAATAAATAATTTACAATAACTTACTTAACTGTACAAACACAAACTTTATAAACACAAAATTAAAATTCAACAAAGTCTCTTAATTTTACGGGACGTATCTTCTTCCGTACTGGTCTCCATCTCGTTGGCTTCTGCTTCATGTGGGGTTCATCTGCTTCTTCAGGAAACGTTCTACCATTGGTAACAGTCACATCAGTGGTAGTAACTTCATCAAGGGCTTCACTGTTTCCTTTCTTAAAACCGAGTAGAATTTCTTCTTCGACAGTGGCTTTTTCAGGTGACACGTCTTCGCAGCATCATCTGTTCCATTGTTCACTTCGTCCCAACTGAAATGTCCTGGACCGTGATAATGCCAAAGCCTGTTGGCATGCACCACCTTTGGCTTACCTCGCTGACCACATTTTATCCGGAAAGTCACGTCTGAGAGACGATCCACTATGTCATATGGGCCTTTCCATGGAGAAGACAACTTAGGAGACTTCCCTTTGGTCTTCCTGGGATTATACAACCACACCTTATCTCCTGGTACAAAGCTGATTTCAGTAGATCTCTTATCATAAGATAACTTCATCGAATCAGCAGACGTTTTCAAGTTTCAACGAACTTGATGGTGAATATCATCCATCATTTCCGATAACACTTTCACAAACTCTGACATATTTTCAGGCAACTCTTCAAAAGGTGGGCGTCCTGTTAACAGATCCACTGGCAATTGAAGTTCCCGACCAAACATCAACTTTGCTAGAGTGTATCCAGTGGCTTCATGCTCTGCTGTCCTATAGGCCATCAACAGTGGAGGGAGTAAGACATCCCAGTCATCTTGGTGGCTTATACAAAACTTTGCCAATTCCTGTCCCAGTGTCCAATTGTACTTTTCTACCATCCCATCGGCGTTGTCCTGGTCTTTCAGATGCCAAACAACTTACAGCATTCTTGAGATACAGATGATTCGAAGTTACGGCCTTGATCTAAATGCAGTTTGTATGGCATACCAAATCTGAAGAAGAAATCACTAATAGCCGAAGCTACAGTTGTACCTTCCTGATTTGGTATTGCATATGCCTCAGGCCACTTGGTGAAATAATCCATCACCACACAAATGTACGTGTTTTCAGCACGAGTTTGGGGCAGAGGACCAGCAATGTCATTGGCTACTCTTTCCATTGGTACACCAACTTGATATAACTTCATTGGAGCACGTCCTTTATGCTTGGGTCCCCTTTTAGCACAACATGTCCTGTATCATTCTTCTACATCTTGCCTCATACCTACCCAGTAAAATCTCTATGGTAGATGACTCAATGTCTTCTTAACTCCGGGATGTTCTCCTGTTAAAGTATCATGGGATTGATACAGCACAACTTCCCGTAACTTTCTCGGTATAACCGTTTGCCAGGTCGTCACTTTCCCATCTGCAGTTTCCTATCTCCGGAGAAGAATACCATCTTCAAGCTTCAACTGGTCCCATTGTGCCAATAGTTCTTTGTCACAGGGCTTAGACTAGACACCTTCTCCCAAGCAGGGCGCAAAACACTTGCTTTTAGAAATTCAATTATTGGCTTCAAATCTTGGTCTTTCTCCTGCTCTGATTTAATATCTATACCTAGTTCCATTTCACCATCATCAACTCCTTCAGTCACTTTGACTTCAGCTTGATGGCACCTAATTAGTTCAACCTCTCTTTTAACAGTTACCGGAACTTAGCCTTTGTTATTCCCAAACGTCATTTTATCAAAATTAAGTACAAACTTCCTTGGTAGTAGATAGTCCAATCCTAATATGCATTGGTCTTCAATGTCAGCCAAGTATACTTTCTGTCTGTCCTTTATGCCCATGAGCTCACTAGTTACCCACACTGATCCCCACAACCTTATGGAATGTCCTGTCACACCACAGAGCTTCTGCATGGCTTCTGGTACTCCTTCGTGATCTAACACCTTGATGCTCACAAGGGTTTGCTGAGATGCAGAATCTATGGAATCTATGACAAAGTTGCACCTTTGGCCATCCAGCTTTCCTGTCACATAGATGCTGTGTGTGCTTGGCATTTTACACCTAGCTGTAGGGGGTTGGTGAGTGTCCCTCAACTCCAACCCCTACTGGTCTCCTTGAGGCTGACATGTTGGTAATATTCTTCCTACAATGGCTCCTCAGTTGTCCTTGCTCCCCACAGTTCCAATTGCCTTTCTGGG
>NW_013666057.1:212280-215344 GCF_000517525.1 Limulus polyphemus
GAATTCCCGTGGCTTCCTTCGTATTAGTTCACCCCTATTGCTGACATTCATATCTGGGATGTGACTTCTAACAGGACTGAAGATGTCTGCATTAGGTTTTAGCTGCGGGGTCTGGAAGGGGCTTGCTGTTGTCTGGGGCTGATTAAGTCGATAGTTAATGTATCCTCCTTGTGTAAAATACAATAAATCATCCTTTAATCTATTTAATTCGCTCTGAAATTTACTAATGTTTTCCATTTGTACTTCTTGTTTCCTTTCTTGTTCCAGTTGCCATTGCTGTAGTCTCTCTTCTTGTTTATGCTCTTTCTCTTCCAATAGCTGTTGTAATCTCTCTTGTTTATTTTGCTGTTCGAGCTGCCACTGTTGCAGGTTTTCTTGCAACTGCTGTTGTCTCTCTTCTTATTTCTTTTCTTTTTCCTCCAACCACTGCTGTAATCTCTCTTCTTGTTTATTTTCTTATTTTGCTTGTTTCTTTTGCTGTTCTTGTATTGCTGCCATCAAATCTGCTAAGCTGTAGTTTGATTTGCCACTTCTCGTTTCCATTTTTTCTTTTTCCGTCCCACTCTCTGACACCAATTTGTTACGTCTCTAGTCATTAGTTAACTTTCCGTAAACATTCTTTCCGAAGAAACTTTAGCGACACAAGTCCTTTCTTAAATAAAACTAGTTTATTCTTTCTCAATACAACTTTGAAATTCACTTAATTTCAACGGTCACACTATAAGTTAAACAATATAAAAAGCTATAATTCACAACGAACGACACACGCACTCGACCCAACAATACGTCTCTCTCTGTCTGCAGTTCAATTACATTACATTGTTGCCGTCACTTCTTGGCGGCTTATATATACAAGAATACCGCATATCTAGTAACCTCTCGACACTTCAGGAAGGAATATGAACGTTTTAGAAGCGCATGACGTGTTACTAGCGTCACGTGACCTCCGCTGTCGTAACAATACTAAATTAGAACGCCCAATGAAGTTCCGAGAGATTTAATTCCAACGGCGTTTCATCAGAGAGAAGAGTGAAATTCATATTAAAATACTATAGTTTGTTCAAATAGACCCAAATTATTAAAAGTTAAATTTGAACAGCAAGTCTAACTTTTAAGCGGTAGATTATTCTCTCTCTACTTGCACACAAGATGTATAGATGAAGAGTAAGAGACAGCATGCCGTGACATATTCAGAAACTGAAAAGCTCGAAGTGCTGTTAAAGTAGAATTATTAAAAGCACTTAAACGTCCCAAAGAATAACATTTTTTGTACTGTCTTATAGAGTAATAGTTTCGTAATAATGCCCTATAAACTCAACAGCATTAACCTCAAGCTTCGGATTGTGATATAAAACACTTTTTATACACAGGATTCTTTCATCATTGGATGTGACGAATACTTCACAATATCTTAGGGCATATTCAACGGTACTGGATTTGGTGGGTGATCTGAAGTGTTCTTTTATGCGTGTTATTATGTATTCCTTTATGTAGAGCCAATATAACCTTGTTGACAGCAACGACAAGTAAATTTATGAATTACTAATTACGACTGTAAGATAGGAAAATTGTCCTTAAATTTGAAAAAAAAAATGTACTTGGAAATTTTTTCGAAAACACACCTTAACTGTAGTTGTGGGTATACCCTACCAATGACCTGTTTTAGGTCATTCTTAATAACTAAGAATAAAACTAATAAAAGATAGACCAATAACAGAAGGGTATTTAGGCGCCTCAATTGGAACAATATTACACAAGTTCCTGTTATATAAGTATTCACAAAAACGTTTTTACACAAAAAATCCTTGATGTTGACGAATTGTTTGTGCATACCTTTGTACGTATTAAATATTTTAAAAGTATGATGAATCAAAATTTTAACTAAGTTTTATTTAAAAGCATTTGAAATGAAAGTTTTCAAAATGAAACTAAATTTGTGAAGTTGAACCCATAATCCTATTGCGAAAGGAAAGGTGAATTACATAATTTTTTGTTAAAATTTAAAAAAAAGAGGAAAATCTTCTTAGTGGAAAACATTATTTGGACATTAGACCACCAGGTGGTCATCGTGGTTATTTTTTATGGATTGCCAAAAGTTCATAAAGAAGGATGTCTCTTAAGATCGACTGTATCTAATACTGGAATTTATAACCATGCCTTGACTGGTTTTATGGGGGATTTTTTAAAAACATTTACCACGAATGAATACACCCTGAAAGATAGTTTCGAATTTTCCCAAGAAATTCAACAACCCAAATTCGATAGTGATGTCCATTGTGCGGGCTTCGATATTGATTGAATCTTTGTATACTAATACACCACTGGAAGAGACAATACAGATGAGTACAATTAAGGTGTGTTTTAAAACATAATTTCTTTTCCTACATTTTTTTTTCAAATAAGGGCCATATTCCTATGTTACAGTCGTACTTAGTAGTTTACAAATTTACTTATCGTTCCTGTCAGCAAGGTTATATTGTTTCTACAAAAAGGAAACCAATAACACAGATAAAATAACATTAATTATATTTCACCCACTAAATTTAGTATAGTTGAACATGCCCTAGGAGATTGTGACGTAGTCGTCACGTTCAATTTGTTTAAGATTCTTGCTACGGCCAATAATGAAAGAATCTTCTGTATTAAAAGTTTTCTGATTCGCAAACTGAGACCAACGTTGTGTCATTAAGTGAAATACTTCCGAGGCTTTATAATTTGTATAGAATAATATTTTCATAATAAATATATCAAAGAATAACATTTTGGTAACAAAGTTTACGACTTATCCTCTTGGGTATGAAAAAGCAAAAGCTGTAAGCATGATTTGTAACATTCAAAGTCTCCTATGATAACGTTCGTAACTACTTTTAATAGTTATGTTTACGATATTTCAAAACAATCGGTTCTAAGTTCTATTAACAGCACTCAAAAGCCGTGAAACTACGTCTTTTTTAACTTATTTTACCAATTTTCGTTATACTTGAAACAATTAGCTCAAACATAATTTTGAACATTTTAAATGCTGTAGTATGATGTCTTTTTAATTATACTGTTACGACAGCGG
>NW_013666057.1:215454-229522 GCF_000517525.1 Limulus polyphemus
AGCGTGTGTTTAAGTGTGGAAATTAAGTGTACTGCAAAGTTGTATTGAGAAAGAATAGACTAGTTTTATTTAAGGAAGGACTTGTATCGCTGAAGTTTCTCGGGAAGTACAAACGAACAGAGACGTAACAATACCTTTACTGTCTAGTTACATGGTACTTGAAAATATCTAGTTACAAGTACAACGATAATTATAATTGAAGTTTTGTAGTTCTACTATTTTGTAAAAAAATCAGAAACAAAAAGTCTACAATAGTTAACCGTATTAATTAATTATAGTCTATAGTGTAACTGTTACACTAGTTGAAGATAAAGTAATTTAATTTCCTGGCCTTGTATTTATTACATGAACAATGAGTTTAAAATCCATACTGAAGACCAGTTCTCATTAAGTTGATTCAAACTCAAAAATTGTTTCATTAAAATTCTAAACTGGCATGAAAATCATTGGCCATCCATAAATATAAAACTTTGTCGTACGTGGCCCAAAAGAGCCGCAGCTACCAACCTCACTTTCAAACTAATGATATATATATTTTTTAAAAACATGACATGAACGTCTTATTATATAATTGAATACAGAAAGAGGCTTAGTTCTTTAAAAGATTCTTACCTTCTCGTCGGATGTTTCCACATAAATCAAGTGCACAGAAATAAATCTTAATATTTTACATTTTAGAGATTTTATCGATAATAAAGTGCTACAGTAGAAAAACTGACTCGCTTTTCTTCTTTCGGGATGATTTAGATATTTTGATTTTTTTTGACTGGCTAACTTTTCCAATAAAAATAACATACACACTGACTCTAGATTTATATGATCTATGACTTACCTTAAAACTTTTTTTATCATTTGGTCCACCATATTTTGCAGTAAAATATGCACGATCGTTTAGATTGAAGGCTGCTACATTTATCACAAATAATTGTATTTCTATTCCGCCACTAGTAAGTACTTATGTTACGTTATATCTGGTGATCCACAGACAGGGTTTCACATTCATAAGTATTTCGAAAATTATATATATGTCTTTAGCAGGTTCACTCCATAAAGTCTCCCGATGGATCAGCAGTAAGTTTGCAGTGGACATAGCTCAGATAGTCTATTGTGTAGTTTTGCGCTAAAATAAGAACATAAAGAACATCATTTCATAATAAAAATTATTTCTTTTTAAAAACCTGATTATCTTATTGGATTCTAAATATATTTCTTTTGTTTTGTTTCTCCAGATCTTAAGATCCGTAAAATGGTGTTCTACTTGCTTTGATAAAAGATTTTAATGTTGATATTAGGCTAACTTTATTTTGCAAAATAATTCAATATATTCGAAACCTTGTTTCTTTTACACTAATATAAATGAAGCTTATGATCAGAGAACTTACATTTTCAGTCTGATTAATCTCGATGAGATTCGTTGTTAGTCATCTTGCCGAAGTGATTTTACAAATTTAGTTTAAATATGAATTGAATGATTCTATGCAAGAAATTAATTAAAAAAGAAAAATGTAACTAAAATATACAATTATGCCAAAGTGTAATCAGCATAGGAGTGGCTTAACTACTTGACCTTCACAAACTCTGAAAGGGTCTGAACGTACGATAGTGTATACACATACATACACGCAACACTACTACTTAACTTTGACAGTCTAATTAGGTATACCGTGTAATAAACAAAAGTGTAACAGTTTTATATGGACTTCTTTATAAACTAACCTATGAAAATGTAGTACTCCTACATGGCGTCCCAGCCTCAGCATTATAACTATATAAAATATAACAGGTATAATGAACGAAAATTTAACACACTAATCAGTTATAACCTACAAAATGATATCTGTTTTATATAAATATATCACGTGTTTTTATCTTTTTTTATTGTAATATTTATTCTCAATTTATTCTTTCTTCTAAATATGTGCAAGTTTCACATAACACGTGGTCTAGAAAACTGTAAAGTTGATCTTGCTTCAAGTTACCTTTGTTGTTCTAGAAAGCAGATAATGCGTTTTACCACCCAAGATAAATATTATTTAATACAAGCACGTTGTGTAAGGATGTCGACAGCAGTGTATTTCAACAGTTGTTCCAGTGATGCCTAAAGGTTACGATCTCATCCATGAAGTAATGAGAATGACAAGTCACGTGGGTAGAACATGTCTCTGTGGGTAAATGCAGATTTCTTGTAACTAAGAGACTTGCGTTAGGACAGTCTGTTTGGAAACATCTGGAACTTGTATAATTGGAATAGAAAATTCAGTAAAAGTGGTTATCCAGTGTCATTAAAACCACAGATGTTTATGTTTCTTTATTGTAATAAGGATTGAGAATTTTGTTTTATATACTTTGTGTCCAATATTGTTATTTCATTTTACTTCAACTCGGTCAATAACAGATTTAGTACTACTCTGTAATCAATATTTTGATTAAATCTCCAGTTATTTAGAGTAACTATCCAGTTTCACCAGGATATTCGACAGAAGGGATAGGAAGGGGAAGACTGGTTCTTTGACCACACGTTATTTTTATTGTATCTGTTGAAGTGTGTACTACTTTTTACTTGAACTATTATACATTAGTTTTAAAAAGCTTCTAAATTAGAGAAAATGACAATTTTAACAACTAGAAGGACTTATGATTAAGTTTGTCTGAGAGAGTTGTTAGGTATAGAAGCCCTCTTCTGGATATAGGACCTTCACCGATGCTGAAAAGGTCCACAACTTTGTTCTCATGGTGGCTGATGACCCAGGAAGATGAACTCGCAGAATCTGGTGCACCTAGAATGTCTGATTGAGTTTTCTCCATGATGATTGACCTCAGAGTCAGAGAAACATAGACTGGGGAATGTCATTTTGATGTGACAGATAGGGAGCTTACGATCGGGTGGGGCGGTCTATATGGGGCTCCCAGCCTTACACTAGCCAAAGTAACTCAGCTCTAGCTCGAGGTTTAAGCCACCTAAAACTGGTTGAGAGAAACTGGAGGTGCCATTTGTGGGTCACGGGGCAGTGATGAGCCTCCTCCAACCAGGAGGTATACTGCCAACATAAACATAATTCACAGACAAGCTTAGATTCGAGAAGAGCCAGTCGATAAGCTTCCTACACCGCCTTGTCATTTTGCTACCCTGGATCAGTAGCTAAAAACTCGTCAGTCCATTGTGGCTCTTGAGAGCTCTTACCATGCTATGCCAACAGTGTTGATGACATCTCAGTCAGAAAGCTGGGAAGGAGAGTTTTTGGCCATGATTATGGGTACCTGTGAAGGAGGTGAGGTAGATCATTCTACTAAAATTCAGAGGCAAAGGAAATGAGGATTTGGAGAATTTCCTGAATTATTTTAGACGGGTAACTGCCTGGAATGATTGACGTTTGAAATAGGCTGTACAATTCTTTGTCCTAAGTTTAAATGACCTGTCCATAGACTTCACTGATCACTTGGATTAGGAGCAAGAATGGGAATGCAAAATAGTCATTACTGAGTTGTATCTGAGATTTTACCCTGTGGAATACAGAATAATCCACTGGGCCGGGTTTGAGGCTCAGAAGAGGGGTGTCACTATTGAAAACTTACTTTTTTTTATAAAGATGAACTTTTCTGATTACATGGTAAATTTTAATTTACAGTGACCCCAAAAGATCACGAATATCCTTGTAGGCAAGTTTGTGGAAGGGTTACACAGCAAAATGATGTGGAACCACCTGGATATGAGACTTTCCCATCCTTACTAAGGCACTTTCTATTGTGATTTAGTATGGAGTGGTACCTTTGAGCTAGTTGCAAGAGAGTAAGAATCTTACCCAGGATCCCATGTCACACCTAGGTCAAACTCAGCTGAGGGTTAACCACTCCTGTCATTACAATACAACCACATTGCTATCTATTGAATGTGTGTGGCTATATTGGTCCTCCCTTGATTTATATGCTGCAACATATGCAGCTGATGTCTCTGTCAGGACATCATCTGGAAGGAAGGAAAGAAACACATGCTTTGCCTATAGAGTGTTGGGTTACTTTCATATGAAGTGTCCCTACCTTGCCTAGCAGCAGGATAGAACATTCTGTTAATTCTGACCAATGGTGCAACACGTTCAGGAGAGCCATCAACAGGTAGTGAATAATACAGCTGAAGCTCTTGGAAAATAGAGAATTACCAGTCGTATCTGGTCACTGACTTGGGGAATGCAATAAAATAGCTTGCAGTAAAAAGTTTGGTGGTCAGTATGTTCTTGTCTGAGTACAAAAGAGAAATAGAGAGAGGTCTCGTGGTTGATACAGGAGCAATTAGATCACTTGTAGACCTTACCATATATCAGACACTCCCAACCAAGCCATCTCTCAGGCCAATCTACGTAAATTTTATTCTGACAAATGGAAATAAACTAGATGTGAACGGAGAGTTCTTGTTCTATGCATGTCTTACTTCTGTTTTGCCTACAGAACGAAGGTAGTTGTTACTGGCCTCATTTCTAGCATTGGTATTCTTGGAATGAATGTATTGCAGATCGTATCAGTCATTTTTGTCTGTGCACATGATGAACTTATGAGCTGTGGTAGAATTATCAATTCCAGCCAGGTCAAACCCCGGAATGAGCGTATGTCTAGTGTATTGGTTCTATATAATGCACACATAAATTAGGTTGTTTTCTGTACAGAAAAAAAAGGAAGAAGCATTACCTTGGACAGTTCTCTATCCAACAGATGATGAAGTCCTGGAATTGTTCCGCAATCAGTAAATGATTTGTTAACCAACTACAAGAAGGAATGGTCATCAGCAAAGTGGAAGCAATCAATGACTGAGATCACTAGTTGAGGATTGAGCATACAATCAATGCAGTAGCAGCAGTTCATCTCAGTAACACTTTGGCAGAATATGTTGACTGAATAACCGATTTCGTTGAGCCATAGTCACACAGCATCATATAGACACAGGTAATGCACGTCTAATCAGTCAACCACTGCATAGTTTTTTCCCTGAAACACTAAGGATGTAGCCAGTAATGAAGTAAAGCAGATGTTAAAGGACAGGATCATACATCCTTCAGAGTAATTTGTCATCCACAGTAGGGATATTACACCCAGGTTTTGCATTGATTTTAGAAGGGTGAATATGGTAATTTGCATTGATGCATTTCCATTATTACAAACAGATGAAAGTATGGATGCAGTAGAAGAGACTTATTGGTTCAATCTTGAGATTTGGCATTTCGAGTTGGGCAAGTCAAAATGGATGATGATAGCAGAATTAGGACGAGAAAAGGTTACCATAAGTTTCACCTCATGCTGTTCAGCCCGTGTGACTTTGCCACTTTCAAATTACTAATGGAGCTGACACTTAAAGGAAAAGTGTTTGATCCATGTTTTGGTGTTTGCTTGCACATTCATGTCTGGGGCTGAGAATCTGAAAATGACATTCTTGTTGATGAAAATGACAGTATTGAAACTGAAACCCATAAAATGGGCGTACATGTGCATGGAAGTAAAAATTCTCAGTCACATTTTATGAGAACAAGAATTTCCAGGAATTCAGCTAAAAGTGCAGTAGTGCGAAATTGGTCTCAATCTGTGATCACACGAAAAGTCTGCAGTTTCCTTGGGTTGGTATTACATTACCAATGGCTTGTGACCAACTTCTCCAAATTTGCCTCAGTATTATTGACTCTTACTACGACAGAGACACACTTTAGGTGAAGTGAGGAATGCAAACAAGCATTCCAGTCCCTGAAGTGTGCTTTAATATAAACTCTGGTGTTGGCATATTCACAACATGATTGCAAATGTCTGACAGATACCAGTGGTACTGATTATATAATTGGAATAGAGTTATCGCAGTTTCAAGACACAGTAGAACCTGGGCCCACAACATATAAGCATAGAAATACTGTCTCACCAGATGGCGAGACCTTGTACATTCATTTAATACCCAGATCCTGGACAACATGTGGGAGTTAAGACAATTTCTGTTAGAACAATGACACGACATACAGTAGGAAATTTCACTAGTGGATGGATGTTACTTTTAATGCTTTGGAAGCTTCAGGAAGAGCAAATATCTAGCATTAGGAATATAGTATAAACACATTTAACCTATGGCACTTGTATGACTATCTGCGAGTGCAATAAAATGCACTGTACTATGGTTATTAATCACTGAGCAGTGGT
Source organism: Limulus polyphemus (assembly GCF_000517525.1). Lineage (NCBI taxonomy): Eukaryota > Metazoa > Arthropoda > Merostomata > Xiphosura > Limulidae > Limulus > Limulus polyphemus. The sequence continues at coordinate 221,617 of NW_013666057.1, forward strand.
CCTCAGTCTATGTTACAGCTAGTGGTCCCCAGAGTTTTAAAGCACGAGATTATCCAGGTTTCCCTAACATAAAAACTGGAAGCCCCAGTATATTACACACACTTGTAATAATATCTGACACTAGTTCTTTTGGCTATTTTCAAGTCAAGTCATTTAACACTGGTGTGAACACTGTATGAGGCATACAACCTTGAAAAAGTCAACCTAAACAGTGTAAAATCCAGTAATGAATTGTTGTTTATCATCTAGAGAACATCCTTAAGCAGTTCTGGTTCATTTCTAGAGATGTTATGAGGTAACCTGTATAGTTGTTGTCATCGACCATTTCACAAAGTGGGCAAAGGCTTATCTATTGATGCATATATCTGCACAGTTTATGGCTAATGCACTGGTGGATCATTCGATAGCCCACTTCAAAGTACCTGAAGAAATTCCACATGGTCCAGCAGGCTATCTTAAACAGCCAACTGCTCTCTAAATTATGTGAAGTGATGGGTGTGGTGAAATTACTCCCAGTCTAATTGTTTAGTGGAATTGTGTTACAGTCTGACAAGCACATACTTACTATATTTGGTAGCCCTGACCAAACCCGCTGAGATGAAAACTACGTCATATACTGAACAACTCAACAGGGATCAACAGACTGTTCACCAAATATACTAATGTTTGGCCTAGACGTCTTGCTACCTGTCGACATACCGTATGGTACTCCACTTAGAGAAGATGACCTGTAATGTTCACATGAATAGAAAGAGAGGTTAAAGCCTGCATGTGTGTATGCACATTAGTTTGTATACATACAGCTAGGAAAAGCTATCATTTGACAGGAAAGATAGTATGATAAAATAGTGGGGGAACAAATGTACCAAAATGGAAGCCTCACAGCTCCAGTTGAACTAGACCTCATCTTGTGATATACTAAGTTGGTCCTTTAACATACAAGTTACAGCAGTTGAGAGGCATTTGTAAGTGCATAGTATACACTGATCAGCTGTGTACGCACGTGTCTGATGAACCTTTGGTGAACTAGATTGATCAAGAGTCAAAAGAGGAGGTAGTTGAATGAGATGAAAATTATGCCACTGTCTTATCCCGCTCCAACTCTAAAGATGAGGAGAAAAGAACTAAGAGTACTTTTATGTCTGCTTAGAATTCAGATGATAAAGTACTGAATCTAGAGACGGATTTCAGATATGATTGGCTACGAAACCAGTAACAACACCACTCTATTTTGAATAACTGAAGATGATAGCTGGGAGTACAAAACCTCAGCTAACAGGATGTTTTGAACCTTGTATTTTGAGCTGTTGGATGGTATTGTGAGGTAGAAATGTATGTTATACATAACATGATTACCATTAACACTCGATCATCTGAAGTGAGAATGGTTTGTTAACAATAACATTAGCTGGAGTGAAAGGGTCTTGTGAACTTAATTTTCAATCGATTGAGCAGAGTTTCATTAGAAGAGATATCTCTGAGATATTGGATGATAGCTTCTCAGTTAACACAGTTCAGGATGGCTGGTGCCAGTATATATATATACTACCTAAGTCATTGACAGGTTGCAAAACTCATGAACAACTAATCCTGATTTATGATAATTTTAGCTTTTACCAGAAGAAGTGATCCCTGCAGCTCCAGATACCAAATCACTACTGAAAACATTGCTGGAAATCGAGTTGAACCTGAAAGCTCCTCCACCATAGCCACCAATACTTACAACTCCAGTCATGAATTAAAAGGAGTGGGGGATGCCTCAGGAGCCCCTACTTTGCTGCCCTGTAGTAGGATGCTTGTTGCAAAAAGAACACATCAGATTTGTGTATATCTCAGGGAGGATGTAATCTATTACATCCCAAATCAAAATAAGGATCTTTCTAAAGTTAAAGTCACCTCAAGGGGTGACCAAACCCTCGAAAGACAAAAACAAGACATTTATAAGTGCTCGATTTTCACCAACATCACCTTCAGTATTTTATTTGATTGTAATAAAATATCTTCAATCATGCTTTGCCACCCATTACATCACCACCAGCATCAACTGCATGAATCTTCCAAACAAACGATGAAGCTTCAATCTCAAGGGCTTAACAGACCACCAATGATACAAAGTAAGAAGCTTCCTCCTCCTCCTCCATGGTAACCAGACTACTATGACCAAAGAGGGGTAGAGAAGCAGTCCAGTGGCAGTTGATGGTAAAATTCTCGATCACATCATTAACCATCACCACGACATCAAATGGGATTGTCAAAAGATTGCTGCAAAGTGGACAGTGGTATGGGCTTTATGAAGTAGGGAGGAAGGTTGGTTGTGGTAGAATGCATATACTCCAAATCTACTGCTTGCAAGCCAAACTGGTGGAGACAAACAGGGCTCAAGCAAAAAACAAGGATTTTATCAGTATTGTCACTGCAGTCAATTGCTATATAAATATATTGAATGTTACTTTTGTGTTTTTTACATTATATTTTACAGTTTTTAAAGGTGTGTATATTATTATGAATATCTTTATTTCGTCTCTTTCTCTTCATTTTACTTTTACTTCTGATTTATGTCTTAAACACAGTAATTATGGGTCTTCATATGTCTTTAACAAAGATTTTCATCAAAAATTATATTTCATTGGTTGTTTTGATTATTTCTTTTGTATTTTTGAATGTTTTGGAAACTATGTTGTGTTTGTTGTAAGAAGGTTATTTTGTGTAACTTTCAAGAGTTTATTCTATCACATGCGCTCCTGAGGTAGATAAATGGTAAGTATGATAGCTTTTAATACTAAAAAATAGGTATTAATGCCCACTGTGGGTACAAATAACCCATTGTGTAGCTTTATGCTCAACAACAACAACAACAAAAAAGCATTATTCAGTCACAGAATAATTTTTAGTTTATGTTTTATTTCAATGCCAGGCGATTTATTTTATAATCTGGATATTGTTTCATGATCAACTGTAATTACAGTGGCTATGTTAGGGGGTTATTTGCTTACCATTTTTTCGTATTCTGTAAACGGTTCTATTTAATATGATTGTAAGCTTTGCTTTTAAGTTTCTTATATATATATATGCACATCTTTTTCATATGCATTAAGCTATACCCCATGTTACATCATACTTTGTGGCAGGTTGAATTGAATATTGAAGTACATCTTTGCGAAAAGAAAAGATTATTTTTGTATTGCTGGCAATTTTTCTTTGTTAAAGAGTATTTGGTGCTAACATGACAATTTGCTTATTATTCTTTGTTAAATGGTTTATTTTGTATTGTGTATTTTAGCTTTGAAGGGTTCAATGTTTTGCATTATATACCATTAAATTGCTAGTGGTTTTCTTTTAATACTACATTATTTCATTATTCACTTCTTTAGTAACCATTTCAGGTTGCATAAGGGGTTTCAACCTCTTAGTCCCAGGAATGTCTCTAGGTCAAGAAGCCTTCCTTTCTTACATCTTTTTTTTGCCATATTCTCATACCAAGTCCTGACTACTATTATCTTTTTCCTCTCTGTCATAAGTTTAATACGATCCCAAAAGATTATCTTCAATGATAGCATGATTCAAAAATGTTAATATGCAAGAACGGAAAAAGAAGTCAATTTAAAATAAACTCCACAATAACACATCCAAGATCACAACACTAAAATTATTCTTTTAAATTTAATCTGTGGTATTCTGGTTCATAGATATCCAGCAGAAAAGTCTCAAAGTGTCTGCAAAATGTGTGTTAAGAACTATTAAGCAAATAATAGATTGAATACAGATAATAGAAGTTTAACTTGTAAAAAAATTATTTTATTTCACACAACAACACTGTGTTTTGTTACCTAACTGGTTATACATTTTCTTCTGTTTTGCCTGGCTGCTGGAGTTGGCAAGAGCAGTAGTTCAATAGATCTGACAGAACAAAATACAGAACTGTGGAAACACCTGACTTATATACTCAAGCTTGAACATGAAGCCCATGTATGTTTGCTTGAAACTCAATAACATATTGCAGTATGTACCCTTTACCAATGTAAAAAGACTAACACTTTTACGACCTAGAGATATTTGCTCTACACGAGTGGCATAACTACATGCAGAAATTGGATGGAAAATATTACTTGAATATATCTGAATAAAATTGTTTTCTATAATAGTTTTGTAAGGGTGAAACTTCAGTTATTACATCTCTAGCAACATGTACTCAAATAAAAGTAAAATAAAATAGGGAAATATATTAACTGATTTATGTGGCCTAGCGATTAGTGTGCTTGCTATAGACAGAAAGCTTCAAGCTGCAATATGCCACTGAACATGCTTTATATCTTTAAGATTAAAATCATAACAGTCAATCTTAACATTTGGTTTGGTTTCCAGTGGCCAAATTGGTGGCAGATACCACTAACTTGTTGCCTTATTACTGATGAGCATTTCTAAATTAGGGATGACTACACCTGAATCCTAAGGTCACTGACCTTGACAATCAACCAATGTATTGCATGGTGTGCCTTTCATGTTCAACTTGCCAAATATCAAAGCTTATTTAACTGTCAATGAAAATATCATACCTGCTTGAATATGCAAAGCTGTTGTATTTATTGAGTGATATCTGTGAAGCATAACAGCAGACTATGATGAAGAAATAATCGTTTTTCTTGCTTTAATGGCTGACATTCTTGAAATCTCTGATACACAATAAATAAAATGAAATGAATAACTCAGTTAGGTCATGGTACTGCACTGCCCAAACCAATTAACATTTGTGTATTCTAACTATGAAAAATCACAACTACTGTTATTAGATAGTGTTAATGACACTTCAAAGATGATATTTATGTAAAACAAAGTGTACACTATTGACATCCATATTCAAACATTTGGCCCTATTTTACCAACACTGCTTGGAGGTGAATGGCAAGCCTCTTTTTGAAGAATTCGACATTTGTTCAGTTGGATTTATATCTGGTCAGCATGCTGGCTAGTTTATTTGATCGACACCTCCTTCTTCCAATAAGTTGCGAACTGGTTGACTAAGATGCAGGTTTGTTATCAAACATTAGAAGAATGCTCTTAACAACTACCGAGGCCGACGATAGGGAGTGCTGGTGTAGGCTATGCACCCCAAAAAAATTTGCCTCTGGTCCGCCCAAGTTTCTTCGCCCTAGCAGTTTAAAAGACATATCAACATTTTTTTTTAATCTTGTGATTTTTTTTTATCTCTAAGAAGAGTCAACAAAAGCTCCACTGCCCCATCCCTCCCCGAAGGGAGAGGAGCTGGAGCCCGGCCTGCAGACTACATATACATATGTGAGTACTAATAGATATAAAATTGCATCTTTATAATATAGTGCCATCTTGTAACACATAAAGGTCATTATGTCTACCAGTATTGATACCTGCCCACACCGATGTTCCACTACTGCCATAATTGTGTCATTCCGCCATATATTTGGTTGGATATGGTCTCTACCTTTCTCTAAATTCGAAGACATTTCGTTTCTGTTCTCAGTGTGAAGTATGATTAGTTTTCAAACATTCACCCACTTGTTGCTTAAATAGTCTACATGTTTCAGATTACTAAGATAGGCTACTTGGAGCAATGGTTTAGATGAATACATATCATTGATTGCTCAGCATAAAGACCAACAATATAAAACCGAAACCTATTTCTGACAATTTGCATGCTGACCTGTTGTCCATGTTGAGCTTTTGAATCAGTTTCAAAGCTAAGGTCTGCTGATTGCTTCAAGCCCATGTCAAAAAGTGGTTGTCTTGAAAAGTTGTTAACGATGGCTTACCCTGTCTAGATCCCTATACAACTATATTGATGGCCTGAAAACGAGTCCACTTTTTGATAGTTTTGTTTGTTTGTTGAATTTCCAAAAGCTACTCAAGGGCTACCTGTGCTAACTGTAACAATTTTTTTGAAGTGATAGACTAGAGGGAAGGCAGCTAGTTAACATCACCCACTTCCAACTTTTAGGCTACTCTAATAGACTATTAAAATTTGACCATCCTTTTTATAATGCACCCACAAAACCAGAGTACAGAGTACGATGTTTTCTAACAGGGCACGAACCATGGAATCTCAGATCAAAACTCTGACAAGGCCCTTTTGATAGCTATATACTGTTTGTTTGTTTTTGAATTTCGCGCAAAGCTACACGAGGGCTATCTGCGCTAGCCGTCCCTAATTTAGCAGTGTAAAACTAGAGGGAAAGCAGCTAGTCATCACCACCCACCGCCAACTCTTGGGCTACTCTTTTACCAACGAATAGTGGGATTGACCGTCACATTATAACTCCCCCACGGCTGAAAGGGCGAGCATGTTTGGTGTGACGGGGATCCGAACCCAGCTATATACTGTATCCACTGTGCAATGACTTGTTATGTGATGTGATTGACCAGCTTTTAGCTTAGCTATTGTTGCTTAGCAATTTATGGAAACGTCCAAATGTTATTGATAGGGTCCTAGTACGTTCCACTATCATTCTAGATCTCTTAACACAATCTGTTGTTGTTCAACGTATTAAATGAAAGGACAGTGTGTAGTGTATTCATTTTTATGTACTTTTGGAATGTACATGTCAGATTACATTACTAGTCATCCGGCACTTGTGTGGCATAAAAATGAAATCGGTAATGCCATTGACATTACTTAAATATAATAGTCTTGCCTTATTATATCTAAACTATGGAAAACTCAATCGATCGCTTATTTGTTTTGAGCAGTGTATTTGCAGTATAAAACATCGCAGTGACTTTTGTAAAGAATGTTAGACCATCGTAATGACATTTTTGTTCCCTGTGAAATTTATTTTGGCTTCTAGTTATTGAAAAAATAGGAAATTATTAAATATCTATATCCTTGCATCCATCCCACAGTACAAGAAATACTAATGTATACTAAATCTAACTCTCTCTATATATAATTATACAAACATGTTTATCAAGTCAAATGTCTATGTAAGAAATAATTCCGTAATAAAAACTCAAACTGTATTATTTTGTCTCGCTGCTATATCTCCATGCAGATAAAATCATTCCAAAGTTTTGCCTACCATCCTATCTGAGCTGTCCTCACCAAATCAAGTTATATCACTAGTAGAAGTAAATATGCTCTCAAATATATCTCCATGCAGATAAAATCATTCCAAAAGTTTTGCCTACGATCCTGTCTAAGCTGTCTTCACCAAATCAAGTTATATCACTAGTAGAAGTAAATATGCTCTTAAAATTAGTTAGTACATTCCACACAGAAATTAATCAAGCATATAAGAAACTTAAGGTTTTATTTTCATTCTATAGTCCACGTTATCGTGCCAATCTTGTACTATTAACATGTTTTTTATGGTCATATATTTATGAATGAAAGGAAAAATACTTTACTTTTTTCAGTCCGAATTCTTAAAAGACCTAGCCAGCGATTACGAAATTCTATTAACCAATCTTATGGTAAGGACTTGAAGAAGTCATGTTTAAACATTCTACTAAGGCAAATCAGTCTACATTGGCACCAAAATTAAGAGTTCAGTGATAAGTGTATATGAAAATGGCACAATAATAATGTGCTTCGTATACATTATTTAGTTTTATTTTGTGTTTTTCTCTTTCATAATTTTACCTTACTTAAGAATTTTCGCTATATCCTCCATTTTTAAAATCTATTCTACATAGTTACATAACTTGTCCATGTTACTAACTGCCATATAAATGGGCCTGGCATGGCCTGATAGTTAATCAAACTTTCAAATAGTTGTAATCTTTCTCCATGTTTTTTTACCCACTTCTTTTTTTTTTTTCACAACACTCCAAGTTGCATTTATAGTATGTTGTCACATTGTGCATTTTTTGTTGCTAATCCACTATTCAAGATATTTGTATTTCCTTACCACCTAAGGCCCGGCATGGCCAGGTGGTT
>NW_013666057.1:230512-250109 GCF_000517525.1 Limulus polyphemus
TTTTGCATGACCGTTCACATTTTTGCATGAAATCGTCTTCCATTATTCCAGTGTTATCGCTTGCCCATTTTGTTCTTTTTTTCTTTCTAAATGAGATCATAAATTTCAAAAATCTTTTAGTATTTTTATTCTTTTTCACTTTCTCTCAAACCTGTTTTGCTTTTTTCTTAATATAGTTTTCCTAACATATTTCTCCTTCTAATATATTCCCTTCTTTCCTCTTGTTCCTGGCCAGGTGGTTGGGGCGCTTGACTCGCAATCTGAGGGTCGCGGGTTCGAATCCCCGTCCCACCAAACATGCTCGCCGTTTCAGCCGTGGGGGTGTTATAATGCGACGGTCTATCTCACTATTCGTTGGTAAAAGAGTAGCCCAAGAGTTAGTGGTGGGTGGTGATAACTAGCTGCATTCCCTCTAGTCTTTCACAGCTAAATTAGGGACGGCTAGCGCAGATACCCCTCGTGTAGCTTTGCGCGAAATAAAAAAACAAACAAAAAAACCTTTTGTTCCCTTTTCTTTTGGATATTTTTCAATTTCCTTTTTACTCTTTCTTTTGTTTTAAGATTTACAATCAAACCATCTATTTTCTTTCTTTCATTCCTGCTCATTCCACCTGTTTTCCTATGTTACATATATATTTTTTCAATCCTTTCTAAGGTTCGTCTTTACACATCTACAAATCTTTCCACAACTCTTCTGCTTCCTATTTAAAAACGGTTTTCTTATTCTCCCATAACATCCATCCTTGTCTTTCTATTTTTCGTCTTCCATTTTATTCTTTTCACCTCCTTCTTCTCTACCTTTGTAGGTAATAGACATATGACTTGATTCTATTCTTTTTTCGACCTTCATCTCTCTCAAATGAACAATTCTCCTGTTTTTACTACGACATAATGAATTTCCGATTCCCTCTTGTTCCTATATACTTAATTTCTAATATTTTTTCTTTATCTCCTTTTAGTCTTGCGTATAAGACACTAGTTCTCTTACCTCATAAATATTCAATATACAATATTCATTATACAATATTCAATATACAATATTATTCAATTATACAATATTCCCTCTCCTCGTTCAATTCCTTATCTTAGTAATTTCTTTGCTCTTTTTTATGACTAATTATAGCCTTCTTCCGATTCCAATTCCTGCCCACTTTCCTCTCCAATTCTAGCATTTAAGTCTCCTACAATCATTGTTTCCCTTTCTGTAACCCTTCTTCTAGCATTCTCTCTATATCCACTACCATTGTTACTATTCCTTAATTATTATACGTTGTTGCAAGTATTCCATCGTTATTTTGAGCATATTATTTTATTATTATTATTCCGATATTTCTTTTACCATCTTCACTTTCCACTTGAAAAACGTTTTCATTCCAACAACTGGTTCTTCACTTGCTATTTCTTTCCTTTTTACTTTTACAAACCTCACAATAGTCTTTCTACCTTTCCAATTCTCCAGTTTTACCACTTCTAACAGTCTTTTTTTTTCTTGTTCTAACTGAATATTCCTCTTCTCAATACTGATATTTTATCTCATTTTACTCCCCCATTTCATATTTTTTTCGTTTTCCACTCTCCCGTCCTTCGGTGAGTCAGCAGCAAATTTATGGACTTACAACGTTAAAACGTGGGATTTAATTCCCCGTTATATACATAACACTAATAGCCTATTGTGTAGCTTTGCGCTAAAGAAAACCAGTAACAACAACAACAACCTTCTTTTCTTGAAATTTGACTATTATTAGTCTTTGTCATTTTTCTATTTGTTCTCCTACTCTAGGAGCACAAGTAACTCCTTTCAATTTAAATCCAGCTTTGATAGAATATTAATTGCTTTATTTTCCCATGAACATTTTTCTTCTCTTGTTATTCCTTTAAACACCAAGTTCTGCCTTCTAGCTGGATATTCTAAGTCCACTATTTCCTAATGACAGTTCTTCAGACAGATTCTTCCTCCATCCTTATCATTTTGTTGGTAATTCATAAAGTTAACACTCTTACTAAAATTTCATTAAATTTTGACCAATAAAACCGAACTGAATAAAGTAGGTCAATTTACATAACGAGACGGAGAACAAATATTACTTTTTTAGATTATGTTTATATAAATATACATAAATATATTTGGATCAATATATTTGCAGGTAATGTAGTTGCCTTCAGAGCCTGTTTTCGTGTTTCATTTATTTGTTTAATCATAAAGTACGCGTTACAGGGGTTTACATATACCTTAGAGATTGCCGTTGATATGCTGGATTACTTTGTCTAAATCTGAATTCAAGAACAACACATAAACAGAATTCGTGCTTTCTCCTCATCCATATTTGCATGATGATCGAAAGATTTAAAATCATATAATATTAAACATGCTTTTAGCGTTCAGTTAATGGAATGTACGCTAGTACGGAGATACTCTTGAATTTAAGGATTACCTGGGCATAAAAAACGAGATGAAGAGACGCGCTTACATATAGAATTATATAGATCAGAAAATGGAAAAAATCAATTTGTAAGCAAATGTATTATTTTCCCTTCTTATTAATCCCTTTCAGTAACAAGGTTTGTGCATATAAACATTCTTAATCATGGCTACAATTTAAAAATACTTTGTTTTCATTATAAACTCGTATTACCACTTATGTTGTCCATATCCTGTTAATTTTATATAGAAAAGATACTGGAACCATATTTAACAAATGCTACAATTTCATAGATAATCTCATAACTTTACATTCTATATGAAATAAACAATTTTGGGGATGATTTAAACTGGTACTAAATCTATCTACAATAATAAAAGAACGTGTCTGTGTGAGTGTGTGACCACCATACCTCCAAGAGCAAAGAGCCTAGAAACCTGATATTTTGCACCCATACTAAATAGACCCTGAGGGTATGCACCTGGGTATTAGTACTTATCTACGTGCGCATGCGCATATTTTTATGCGAAAAAACACAAAGAAGAAATGTGCTGGTGCGTGCGCGCATGCGCATTGTTTTAATGAGGCAAGCTAGCAAAAAACCACCTAGAAAATAAGTGGGTCCTTATATTACAAATAAAAAATCACAGACAGACAGACACGCGCGTGTGTGCGTGTCTGTGTGACTGCCATAGCTCCAAAAGGAAAAAAAACCTAGAAACCTGAAATTTTGCACCCATAATAAGTGGACCCTGAATGTCTGCACCTGGGTATTGTTACTTATCTTATCCACGTGCGTGCGCGCATGCGCGTGCGCATCTTTTTAATGAGGCAATCTAGCGAAAACCACATAGAAAATAAGTGGTACCTTATATAACAACATCTAATATATAGAAAAGCCAGTGCGTTTTGGTGACAATGGCTTTTATGTCATGTCGCTTAGTAACAATAGTATAACCTAATATTGTTGTTAGTATATGTACTGAAAGTATAAAATGAAATTTAATTTAGAGTCTCAATTGATTAAATTCAGAAACGATTTAAGTTTAAAATTCGATCGATATTTTTATTTGCATGATAAATTTTATGCACTTGGCTGTAGGTTAGGTCATCTCACACTATGTCGTTACTTTAGGTTTCTTTATTAATTTCTTTAAATCATACCAATATTCACTTCACTTACAAGGTTTTACGGCCTCCATGCACCCCGTCACTAAAATCGTAATGGGCAGACATTAAACGAACTATTCTATCTGTATAAATGCATTTTAGCTTTTATGACTCCTCTTATTTCGAGAAACCAAGAGAAACCAAACGTGACGTAACACGACACACACTGGTTTTCATATAGGTTAGATAACGTGACGTATAGTGGTACCTATAATTATTTATAAACATTTTATTATTATTATCGTACCTTTATGACTTTTTTATGTTTCTGGGAAATAAAAATATGTTTAAATTATTTTTGACTGTTCTTCTATGCTAAATAGGTTCAGAATACACACACTGACATAGTCATCTACAATATATCAACCTAATAACCCAAGCGAAGCCGGGTACTTTCACTAGTAAGTAAATAAAACAATTCATAATTGCAAACAATGAAACTTATGGTAAGATTAAAACATTTATGTGTGTTAATCTCATACCTGCAACATATGTGATACTTTATTAAAACATATTAGAACGTGCAGAAATATATTTAGAGTTACAGGGTTGAACATGTTATATTAAAACGATTTTTAATACACAGATTAGCAAGTCACGTGACAAACATTGCCTACATAAAGTCGCGGTGAAACGGCATGTATAAGAACTACATTTTGATAATTTTGTGGCATGATGTATCAAGAATTGGTCAATTTTGGCAAGGGAAAATATTCATACAACAAAACCACGTAGATGTGTTTGGTTCGGGGATTTAGACTTTCGAAGATGGGGATATCCCTTGTACTTAATGTCATTGGAAAACAAAGGAATGTAGATAAACTTGTTGCCCCAGGACCACCCAGTAAGAAACCTGCAACAATTCATATCCCAGATTGGTAAGCAAAGTACGGCTTTTGGTTAACATGTTGAACCCAAAAGTCAATGGCAAAAGCCGTCCACATGAGTCAAGCAACAGTATGCAACATAATCAAGAAAGATTTCGAAAAGTGACAAAAGTCACGTGTGCACAAACTGTTTTCACAACATATTCGTTCAACCGTTACATACCTCAAGTAGCTAAAATTAATAATAATTAAGCCATTACGAATTTCTAGTGATAAATTAAAATGAATTTTAAACCCATGTTTTATCTGCCACAAATCACTGCATATAGGCCTTTCTATCAGTTCCAGAACTGATCAGTTGGTTTGGTAATATGATGGCCAAAAGTATATCTAAACTGCTATTTGTATGTAGTACAATACATTTAACCCGTAAGGGACATGTTAATAGGAATACGAAGAAAATAAATTTGCGGTTAAGCTTGATTTTATCGCTTTTATTTGTCCTAAAAACTATAATGCCTTTTCAGGTTAGGCGTTTCACACCACTGCTTTGAACATGTTGCACTCTGAACAAATTACATTTCAAATATACTTTTGGTTGCCATAAGTTCGGCCCAAATGATGAGTTGTGGTATAGTTTTTCTTCACGTGATCGAAATCTTTACCTAATGGGCCAAAGTTGATGAAGAAATTCACAGAAATTCCTTGTTATATTTACTTACAATTTTGCTGTTTTCCTAACATAATTTAAAGTCTTCTGTGAGAAGTTTTTACTATATCAATAGAATGTCTGGCGAACCAGTATGTCTCAGACTAATAACAATCTTATAATAATTCGCTGATACCCAGAAAGAAAAAATACATTTCAAAACCTAATTATCACTAGACAATAAAAAACTTAAATTAATCGTTATTACAAGTAACTAACTTAAAGAACTAAATACAGAAAAATTGTGGTAAACTCGTAAAAATAGTTTCAAATGAAGATACGTCTTTTTTTTTTTTCATGTTACTGCCACAAACATTGAAATTTCGCCCAGAGTTATCTGCACCTAACCATTCCTAATTTTGAGCTTATAGACTAGAAGGAAGTAAACTAGTCAACAACACCCACCGCCAATTCTTGGAGAACTCTTGTCAAATACTAGGATATGACATTCACTCTTATAACGTACTCGTGGCTTCAAAATGCAAACTGGCAACCATGAATCTTCGGATTCACTGTCCAAGTACACTAAAACTGCCACATCTAGCTCTAAAATGTGTTGATTTGGGATTATAAGTTTCAAAAATGTAGTATAATGTTATTCAAAGAATAAAGGGAAATAAGAAGGAAAAATTAATGTATTAACGTAAGAAAATAGTTATGTTATTGAAAAAAAAAAGCCTCATTTTCTCCGCCACTGCATTTCAGTTCCAATCAACAAATAACTTTTAACTTTTATATTCTTTAATATTATACAATAACAGAACCGATAGTTCTATTATAGCCCCAATGCGGATATCCAGTAAGAAGGTTGCACAATAGCATTTCAATGAGACCTTTTTTGTTCAATATCAAAGTTCACCAGGACGGCCAGGTTGCAGTGTACAAAGTCTTGTTTGACAGACAACATACACACACCCATATATATATATATACATCATTTACGATATAATTCTTAAGATGGTATTTTAACTTTGAAACGCTAACTACATTAATAATTTAAGAGATAACAATATGCAGCTGGCGTTTTAATTAAGACTTCAAATGTTGTAACCTAGCTAGCCTGGTTTGTTCTGGCAAAGGCCCTCGTCTCCAGCAATATAGAACAAGCAAGGTATAATAGATATGTGATTATATTCTCTACTTAGTCGAAACTTGTACTGAACGATTAAAGAACGATGTGATAAACTATTATTAGTTTTATTATGATGTTGTATCACAAAATTACTAGTGATCGTCTTTATGTTTTCATAACACCTACGCAACATTACTTGTGAACATATTTATGATTGTCATATCACGCACACAAGATTACTAGTGAGTGTCTTTATGACGTTAAATCATGCACACAACATCATTAGTGAGTGCCTTTATGACGTCATATTAAGCACACAAGATTACTAGTGAGTGTCTTTATGATTGTCATATCACGCACACAAGATTACTAGTGGGTGTCTTAATGACGTTAAATCATGCACACAACATCATTAGTGAGTGTCTTTATGACGTCATATTAAGCACACAAGATTACTAGTGAGTGTCTTTATGATTATCATATCACGCACACAAGATTACTAGTGGGTGTCTTGATGACGTTAAATCACGCACACAACACCATTAGTGAGCGTCTTTATGACGTCATATTAACCACACAAGATTACTAGTGAGTGTCTTTATGATTGTCAAACACGCACACAAGATTACTAGTGAGTGTTTTTATGATTGTCATATCACGCACAAAAATTACTAGTGAGTGTCTTGATGACGTTAAATCACGCACACAACTTCATTAGTGAGCGTCTTTATGAGTTCATATTAACCACACAAGATTACTAGTGAGTGTCTTTATGATTGTCATATTAACCACACAAGATTACTAGTGAGTGTCTTTATGATTGTCATATCACGCACACAAGATTACTAATGAGTGTCTTTATGACGTTAAATCACGCACACAACATCATTAGTGAGCGTCTCTTATGACGTCATATTAAGCACACAAGAATACTAGTGAGTGTCTTTATGATGTCAAATCACGTACGCAACACTATCAGCGAACGTCTGCTATAGTTTGACAACATCTACTTATAGTACAATTAAAGTGTTAACAAACGAAAATTTGGACCTTTGTTCAAGTTGAGATTGGTTCTCGTGAAATTATTTTAAAGTCATTCTCTAAAAACCTCAACTCAGAAACTGGAACATCACAGTGATATATTATTTAGTATGTAAAGTTTTTTTTTATCTAAGTCCTTCAATATTAAAGGTAATCTAGTTATGCACTTCAAATGTTATAAAATATTATAAGCTTTGTCTTCGTACAACTAATTATTTTCTTATGAAACACTGACAACGTTTTGCGTGAGTTAAAAAAGTTAAAATTTAAAAAACTTTTCAACACATTATCTGTAATTAAAATATATATTTTTACATACACTAGTTGGAAAATGTTCTCTACTAATTTACATTCTACACATATTGCCTAATTTTAGGTACACACTCCTAATTATAGTTACATATCTAATTCATCCTCTTTTTTTTTCGTACCTAAAAACATAAAATACACAAGGCTCTAATTTATATGCTAATTAGTTTATCTTTTTTGGGGGGAACTGACAGCAGCTTTAATTATATATATGAAGGAAAAACATTATTATGTTAACATTTTTTATTATTCAACTAGAATAATCTATCTCATCAAAAGAAAAACACAAGAAATTGCATCCACAATCCTCTTATTCTGGGGCTTTAGTTAATTCAGTTAAGAATAAGGACCGTTGCAGTTTTTTTTAATATTTTCAAGTTTGTTAAAATAAGTCATCTAATAATTAAAAACAAAACTTTTCATTGATAATTTTAGTTTAGCATTAAAAAAAAATCGGTTGTTGAAATGTCGTTTCACTTATGACTAATAATATTTCTTTATCCCCCCCCCCAGTGATACAGCGGTATGTCTGTGGACTCACCGCTAGAAATCGGGTTTCGATACCTGTGGTAGGCAGAGCAAAGACAGCCCATGGTGTAGCTTTGTGCTTAACTACAAGCAAACAAATTTATGTCCAAAAGACAAAGAAGTGTCTGATTACACATAGAAAGAATTAGTTAGAACAGGTTTAGCTCAACAGAAGTTGAGTTATTATTTAAGTTGGGAAGATTTTGTTTAATAAGCTTGTTCTAACTGATAGTTTTACTAACTCATAAAGTCCCTATACCACTAAAAACCCGATACCCGTGACGGGCAAAGCACAAATAGCCTTTTGTATAGCTTTGGGCTTAATAACAAATAAAAACATAAAGTCCCCCGGTGTGACAGCGGTAAGCCTAAGGACTTACAACGCTAAGATCCGGGGTTCGATTCCCGCGGTGGACACAGTAGATAGTCCGTTGTGGCTTTGCTCTAAAAACAAAGAAAGAAACTAATTCATAGTTTGAGTCTGTAGTTTTTTTAAGTTTCACTCGCGCGCTTTTACAAATCCCCGTTTACTTACAATTACTTACCGTAATACATAAGCTTTTGTTTAACATTCAAATGATTAATCATATTTTTTTTCTTGCCTACTGTAGTAATTTGCTAAAAGATGGCAAGCGAATATTCCGAAAAGCCCAATAAATATGGTGTTATTCGTCACTTCTGTGGTTGTGTTGTTCATCATCAGACTACATTTTCCGCTTCACGAATCTATTCGCA
The DNA here is from genome assembly GCF_000517525.1 of Limulus polyphemus. NCBI lineage: Eukaryota > Metazoa > Arthropoda > Merostomata > Xiphosura > Limulidae > Limulus > Limulus polyphemus. The sequence continues at coordinate 239,324 of NW_013666057.1, forward strand.
CTGTCAACCATTTTCGAGTCGTTAGAGTAGTGACGTTTTATATTCGCAATTTAATTATATTCACATAGACAGGTATCACATGTATCCATTGATTTATATGTTCTAATGGAATATTATATATATATACGCATATATTACTGGTATCTGTATGTATAATTAAACTTACATTAGTGTTAAAATTAGGATAATCGTTGGCTTTCAATCCTGTTCATCAGTCTTGTGCCACTAGTGACCTTGAGCTTCACGAGTATAAGGTACTATATAATCGATGCTCTAAATCTCTATACCTTGAGACAAAAACGATGATGAGATTTGACACGGAGTAAAAAATACAACTTACTAATAAGTAAATAGGCATCAACACTAGAAAATATGTTGTTTTGTAAGTAAGCAAGTATGAGACAAGATTGCCATTAGTATTTAGTGGATCTGCTCTTTGCAATACTTAACGCAGAAACTCGGTTACTCAAATCGTATTGACAAGATCCGAAATCTGCCTGTGGGATACTCCCTACTCCTGGCGAAAACTAATATTAGTAAAATTGTATATGAAGAAAAAAAGAGTTATATTAAATCACAGAAATAAGTGAACACAAAACGGAACATTTTTTCTCTGAAATGAGAAAAACAAAACATTACAACGAAATCCCTAACAACTCCCGAGACTTTTTTGTTGTGGTTCTTAAATTATTTGATCGATTTCAACCAGTAATATCAACGTAGCTCTTCAACCGATTAACTTATCTCAGTTCACCAGATTATTTGAAGCTGCTATACTCTTAAACTACTTGAAGCAAATACCTGAGCTCAATTTGAAGCCAATTAGGTTGATTGAGCCCAGCTGTTAGAGTAACTTAAAACTAGTAAGAGGGCTCAGCTACTCTCCCACGCTAAAATGACCAAATACCAAGCACTTTTTAGTTGGACTTTATGTGGCTAGAGAAATCCAACACAGGAATAAATAAAGAAGCGTTTGTTTCTCGTTGTCTTGTATTTTGAAGTGTAGAAACACAAGGTAGATTTATATGTTATTGTAAATGCTAATTACAGTAACAATGAGACTAAAATAAAATACTTAGTTCAATCGAATGTCAAATAAGAACAACAAAGTCACGATGCTGTTATCTATTCTTGGTGTAGTTGAAACACACCAACACGCTTTGCTTTATAATACGAAAAAGATACAGTTGGATAAAAAGAAAAATCGGAAACAGGAAATGATAAGTAGACAAACAAGGGGATACAATAATAACATTATATAACTATCTGATTTCGCAAACAATTGTCTAAAAATGTTATGATGACAAAGTAAAAAAAATCTAAAAAATCTTGGTAAATTATTATTGTCTTCTTTGTGCAAAACTAGACAATGGGTTATCTGTACTCTGTTCATCGAGGGAATTGATGATAGGTTCGTCTTTTTTAAGCCAAGTCCAATATGTCGTATAGCTAACAGACTAGAGGGGGGGGGGGAGTTGATGAAGCTAGAGAATCTTCGACTTCAATAAGTAGGATTTTCGTGTAAGTTTTATAGACGCACCTTTTATTCCCAAAGGAAGTGTATATATACCGATGTGTGTGTATGTAGAAAAGAGTGCGTGAGAACCATTACAGATGCTGAAGACTAAACTTAATTAATTTTTCTCTCAGAAGTACAGAAAGTTTTCCTTTTCTTATACTTGGATTCCATTTTCAACTCTCTTCGACGGACGTTAATGTATATGCAAAATATTTGAGTATTTACTGCTGTTTTGAACGAGTATTTATATAAATTTCGATTTGTATATTGTGTACAAGAAGAAAATGCACGTCGGTAATTTACATGATGCACACACACACACACATATATAGGGTGAGTTATGTGTTTTTTACATCACACACACACATATATATATTGAGTTATGTGTTTTTTACATCACACATATACATATATACACACAGCTTTTCGTGAAAGAATTCCTTGTTTTAGCTTAGTCACTGTTTGCTTTGTTAAAAAGTTATATATATTTTTGGATTTCCTTAAATCAATTTAAACTTATAAAACCCTTGATCTTTGAATTTATGTCAAATTTTTAATGTTAACGTATAGCATTTATTAAAATGTTTTTAAAGTAACATTTCTGTGCTGTTGGTTTTTTGTTCTATTATTTGTTTTTGCTCTATCTTTCTCATCGTTTTAACTTAGCTTGTAGCAATAGTCGCGCATACCAATTTACAAGAAAAATGTGTTAAAACAGTCATCTAAATTTAAATATTTCTTTTCAAAATGTACAAGAAATCCAAGTCTATTAAATAGGGATCACCCGAATGTGAGTTGTTTTTACAACAAAGTTCATTAGTGTAAGAAATTTAAAGTATTGACTTATGTATAGCGATTGAAAATCTTTTGCCCTTGCATAGAGGAAAACAATAACAATATTATAAGTGTTTTTGGGACGGAATCCTAGAATTCATGGTTCGCGACCTGGTGCTACATAAACGCGTGTGTCGTATAACAGTGACGATCAAATCCAACTGTTCGATCAAACAAGAGTAGCATAAGAGATGACGAAGGGTGCTGTTGACTAGCTCCTTTCAGCTCAGAAGTAGGGACGGCTATGAGGGGGATAACTTTTGCGTAGCTTTGCGTAATATTATGAAGTAAATAACTTTATTGTTTTTTCGCGAAAAATCCCAATATTTTGGAAGAACTTGTAAGAAGCGTATTAGATATATGCACACACGTACATAGAAATTTCAAATAATCTTGACATTATATAAAAACATTTGAAAATTCATTTTCGAGGGCCAGGTGGTTAGGGAGCTCGACTCGCAATCTGCGGGTTCGAATTCCCTTCCCACTAAACATGCTCGCCATTTCAGCCGTGGGGGCTTTATAATGTGACGGTTAATCCCAATATTCGTTGGTAAATGAGTAGCTCAAGAGTTGGCGGTGGGTGGTGATGACTAGCTGCCTTCCCTCTAATCTTTCACTGCTAAATTAGGGACGGCTAGCTCAGATAGCCCTCGTATAGCTTTGCGCGTACTGCCACAAAAAACCAAACAAACCAAATCATTTACAAGGTATTTTGAGATAACTGATAGCTAAGTTAAAACTATTCGAAATTCCAAGTGAAATAAACCTGCGGAAAAAATCTTTAAAATAATATAATTGTGAAATACGTCAATGGGACGCATTACATACATTAAATAAACTACATTGGTTAGTACTCAATACAAGGAACTATCATAAGTCACGTCATATGCACTCTAAAAAGAGTTAACTCCCATTTCATCCACAATTTGTATTTTATATTTATGACAAAGGCACTATGGCTATCTAACGCCGTCTTTAATTTTGAACTACTGACCAGATGAAATACAGCCAGTCGGTAGCATTCTATCACTTTACATCAACGCCAAAGGACTGACTGGCACACTTATAACGCATCCACAGCTTAATGTTTGGGGAACCTTTTGAGAATCGCACGAGTTAAAACCCGGTTTGCCAGCTGTGAAACACAGAGGCAACCTGCAACCTACAACAACAATGCATTCTCTTTTGTTGATATAAGTTCTATTTTTTTTTTTTTTAGATTTTACTAATTAATGAAATATTTATTTCCCCGGACATAAGATATGAACTTATTTTTCTTCTTTTTTATTTTTTACAATTAAACTTTTCCCAAAATGTTTTAAAGATTGATTAATTACAAAGAAAATCCCAAAGTTTTCACCCCTTCATTAACAAAACGCCCCCTAGTGGCACAGCGGTATGTCTGCGGACTTACAACGCTAGAAACCGGGTTTCGATACCCGTGGTGGGCAACGCACAGATAGCCCATTGTGTAGCTTTGTGCTTAATTTCAAAACAACAACAGTCATTAACAAAACAAAACCGTACCTTTAATGTAGACATACGCTTTGCTAATCACCAATGAACGTTGTTCTTTTGTTTCTCTTGTAGACTTTGGAACTTTTTCTCCGAGATAAATAAAAGACAGAAACCATAAACTATTTTACAATAACATGTCTTCATTTTTTGCTGCATTTGCATCGTCCTCCATCAGCTCTATTTCATATTCCAGTCATAACCGCGAACGAACTCTTTCTGTATGTAGTTTTTTTGAAACGTGATCCAGAATATAAGAAAGATATGAATCTCAGCGGTAAACTATCATCTCTAAAATGCATGCTTTTGAAAGAGTTTACATCTTGCATGAGTAATTGCTGAGTAAGTACCAAGTCTGGATAAACTCCATAAGTAGGCTTGCATACAAAAATATACTATAAATATCTTATAAATAAAGTTTCTTAAATTTTTGTATTCCGAAACAGTTCTGTCCTTTAAAATATCATGTTAGCTCTTTCAGCCGTGGAGGCGTTACAATGTGACGGTCAATACCACTATTTGTTAGTAAAAAGTAGCCCAAGAGTTGGCAGTGGAGTTGACTAACTGTCTTCCCTCTACTCTATCAATTCTAAATTACTGAAGACTAGCGTAGTTAGTCTCCCAGTAGCTTTGCGCGAAATTCAACACACCTTTGATATATACTATCTATATTCACTTTATCATACGTAAGCAAATGTTAGTAGCATGCGTTAATATTGAAAATATGTCGCTAAAGATGTAAGAAGAATTTTATTAAAAAATAATTTCATTTCGTTTATAAGTGAGATGTGGCTAGCCTTATAACTTATATAAAATTTTATATTATTATATAATTGTATTCGTATAATTAACGCCCAGTAGTTACTATACAGCTACTTTTACTAGGGAATTATAATAATATTATAATTTAAGGTTTACAATAATGTAAGTTTGAATTAATATTAACTTCCGATCAGAGCAAACTGCCCACTTAGGGCGAAATTAAAAACCTACCTGATAATGAGTGTAGTTAATTGAATATACGTTTCTTATGTTCTTGCTTATAAAGATTAGAATGCGTTGTTTCATGAGTTGGTTACCCTCACTGTTAACAATATCTTCGGTCGTAATCACAGTAATATCTCACGAGGTTCGTCCAGCCTAAATACATATTAAGCCAACAATGTACAACAGTCTCTACAATAAAAGCATACTAATAATAAATATAATTAAAAAAAGTAATAAAATTAGATACATGAGACATTCTAACCAATACTGTTAATGAAGGTAATAACAAAGAAATGATAGAGTAATATCTTACTTACGGAACATACAAACAATAGCTGTTGGCTTTAAGTACTGTCGTAGATTTAATGTTCGTTCAACAATATAACATTAGTAGATCAGATCCGTGTATAACCGAAACGTCACACAAAGCTCCCTAAAATGTCTTGTGACCAATGAAAACCCAGTAAACAACTACGACAGAGTAACTTTAGAAGAGCGTGATATCTGAGATTAAATGCTAGGGCACATATTGCTCTTTGGGTGTGGAGTTTAGTTTCTTATCTATTATTTTCATAAACATCAGTTTTTGACTGTACGCTTGATAGTGTCTTGACACTTGACATATTGCTTTTTGGGTGTGGAGTCAAGTGTCAAGACACTATCAAGCGTACAGTCAAAAACTGATGTTTATGAAAATAATAGATAAGAAACTAAATGAATGCCCGAATCATGGAATAAATAGCTAGAATATTGGTTCTGTAATGAAAGAAAAACAACAGTAGATATAAATAAAACAATATGTTAAAGATACTTCGCGAATATCGAAACCCAGTTTTGAAGCCCCAGAGTAGCCTCTGAGCCCCAAGAACCTCTTAAAGCTAAGAATCCTACTATTTTATTTCTGTGGTTCTAAGGATAGGTTGAAACTTTGTAGTTGGAATATTCTTGAAAGGGCACAGCTATCTGCAGATTTTTTTTCTCATAAATTTTTGAATAAATCGATAAGTACTGAAAAATGTTTCTCTGTTTTAATTTCTTTGCTGCTTTGATGAGGTGTAACTATATCTCTGTTTGAATAAATAGAGTTGTTTAAACATATATCTGTTTATTCGAAAGAGCCAATGGGTGAAAGCATCAACTCGATTAACTATAAACTCAACTGACATGAGATAACGAATAGATGTTTTATTTTCTGAATTTCGCGCAAAGCTACTCGAGGGATATCTGCGTTAAGAGTATTTAAATTTTAAACACTTGTACTATATTTGCATAATTAAAAAAAAACACGTTAATCATAATACCATGCATTTCAAATAGCGCCCTCTCTTGATTGTTTCTAAAGTATAACTCATGGTTTTCTTACACTAGGGCTCTGCCCCCCAGTGGCTCAGCGGTATGTCTGGGGACTTACAACGATGGTTTCGATACCTGTGGTGGGCAGAGCACAGATAGCTCTTGTGTAGCTTTGTGCATAATTAAAAACAAACAAACAAACAAACACTAGGGCTGTTTTTCTTCTTCCTTGATATTATTTTCGTCTATATGATGGTTAATTAATGAAGCTATAAAATGATTTCCAATGAAGAAGTTTTATTGAATATATAGTTTTATGAAAAATCTCATTTTGTCTATCCAGTGTTTGTTTGATTCAGATATTTGGAAAACTACAAAAGAGCTATCAGTACTATCCGTCACTAAGTTTGAACTGTAAAATATAGGGAAGGCAGCTAGTCCACAGCACCCTCCGACAATTTTTGAGGTAGTGAATTTTTGATCGCCACCTTTATAATGTATTCGCGGCCCCAAAGAGTAGCAACGGGACGCGAGCCATGGACATTCGGGTTCACTTTCAGTCCTACTTAAAACGCGTTTGTTTGAAAGACAATAAATAAAAAACGCATCATATTCATAAAATTACGAACTTGTTCTTCTTCTATAGCAAAAAACAGATGTTAACAATTCAGTGGTAAATAAAAACAAACAAACCACAAACTAATATGAAACATAATTAAGCAGCAGTTTAACTCAATGATATCACGTTGATAAAGTCCTATTAGTTAAAGAAAATTAAGTATGAATAAAGCGTTTCATTTTGGATGGAATGTAAAAATTCAACAGAAGATTATGGGAGTGATAAGATCAATAGTAATATGGAATATGGTTATTTCTTTGAAATAATATATTATTTGGTATTAGGATTCCTTTAGAAAATGCATCCTTTTTTTGGTAACTATATTCGCGATGAAAATCGCATGAAAAGAAAACCAGAAAAACATATTTGTTTTATTTTAGCAAGTATCTGTTAACTTCGACTCAGATAATTTAGAATTAAGTCGTTGAATATATGAATTTAGACTTATTTTTTCATTTCATTAATTTCACGAATTTCAGGTTAATGTCATACACTATGTTAATAGCAGTTTCTTTTTTTAATATTTTTTTCTCTCGCGCGAATCTCCCTAAATTCATATTGATTTTGATATCGGAAAAACGAGGAGATAAATAAGGGGAAAAAAAAGATTGGTAAGTACGATAGCGACTCAGCTTCAATTTTTCACTGTTTAAAAAAAAGCAAAAAAGTTTAAAAAATGCGACCCTATTAAAAAAGTGAAAGATTCATTTCCTTCTGAATGTAAAATAGATTGGACAACAAAGCAGGCAGTGGTAACCAAACTGTGCGGGTATTATTATTTTTTTTCCCTCTCTTTCAATTTCCTTTTACTTAGATCTGTTCGTTTTATGCATATGTCTCTGGCTCTAGAATCCATTAAAAAGTCAGATATCGATCCGCCTGAAATAACGAGAAAGACTGTATTTGTACTTCTTATTCAATTTGAAATTCAGATAAGTCTGGTATTCAGTTATGGCGGATTTCTTTCCATATGGCAATACTTTTGAACTAGTGAAGCCAAGTGTCGGAACGGAAAACGTTGTACGGGAAAAACTAATAACACTGGAAAGAAATCGAGAAGTGATACTACTTGAAATATACACTTACTATACATCGAGACAAATGATAAAGTTAAAAATTATATATGAAACAAAAAGTCATACTTTTCTCCTTTCGTCTGTTGCCTACTCCTGTTTACTAGGGTGATGTTTTGCTAGCTCGAGGACCAGAGTGAAGTTCATAAGGCTTCACGTTGAATAATTTTTATTATACATTAATATTTTTTTCAACAAACATTTTTATGCATTTGATGGCTCATTGTTACATTACGTTATTTAGGTTACACAGTCAGAACAGGATTTCATTGAATATTCCAAACAGATCAGGTTAGTTCTTTTTGGCAGGGGCGCTGCTACTGTATTTTAAAATGTATAGAAGCTCCTGGATTTTATGCTTAAATAACCATGAACATTTTCAAAAGAACGTCAAGTAACCCTCACATTATATTTTATGTTTTCTCTTCTTTCTGTTTTATTATTATTATCTGCTACATCAGTGAACTATACGCAGAATACGTATTCTGTGTTTTAGATACCGCGCCCTTGTTTGATGCCAGGGTACGCAGGTATAATTTTATCGTTGAAATGGAAGATGGCACCATGTTCTTGAGAAACCGTAGGCAGCTTTTTATTGAACTTTCACATTAAATTAGTAAATAGTAAGTATCAAAATGGTGACGCCAAAATATTTTGTTTCGATAACTTTTGTTTGTTTGGAATTAAGCACGAAGCTACACAATGGGCTATCTGTGTTCTGTCCACCACGGGTATCGAAACCCGGTTTCTAGCATTGTAAGTCCGCAGACTTACCACTGTGCCAATTGGGGGGGGGCGTTTCGATAACTATACTTTATTTTAAAAAGTACTTTTATATTGTATTAACAAGCCTCCATATTACTACTAAATACAAATATCGGTTATCAACGAAATAAATCCTCTCAGGGGACATATAAGATAAGCCTGTAGATATATTATATATATTAAATAAATACAATAAATTAAATTAACATAAACAAAAGTTTAAGCAAGAGTAGTGTAGCTTAGAAGCAGGTAATAATCGAAAGAAAAGTAATAACACAAATTTTAATATAAATTCCTCTTAGTGACTTAACTTTGACGTTTTGATATTTACTGGATGTAAAAACGGGTAGACATCGCTCAGGTCCCATTTGTTGCTTGTTAAATTTCTCTGTTGCGTGTTGCTCCAGAATCGTCAGCTAGTTGTTTTTCACAATTCTAGTACAAACTAAGCTCGATAATACGCAAGATCTGATTCACTTGTAGCCCAGTTAATGCCACTAGAGAACAGGAACAAATCAAAATGCCGAAAAATACTTATTGTAAAACTCAGGTTATATTTTATCTACAAAAATATTTACAATTTGAACTGGTATTGCTAGAGGAAAATGCTTTACTAAATTTCTATGACGACAGAAAATATTTACAATTATTATAGACTCACTCAAATTCGATACTTTATCACGTATGGTGTATAATGCTGCCGAGTGTGAAGATGCATTATTCCTGGGTGGGTATCAAGTGTAGTGAAACACTTCTCTTAATTCATTCAATACAGTAAGAAGAGTAAGCAGATTATGCTATTATCGTTGTACCATAATGGCTTTCGGTATTTTGTATAGTGATATAGTTTTCACTAAAGGATTCCAGTGTAATAAATTTATGGAGTAATAAGGCTATATGGCATTTGGCTTATTTATCAACCTTTTTGAACTTTTGGACGTATAACGATGTAAATCTTGAAAACGGGAAGCCTCATTATCCTATTAGAGGTCCACTTGAAAGTATTTAATTCATCAAAACTCTAAAATTTCCCAAGCCCGTAAAACCTACGTCGGATATAAAAGGTACGTGAATAACACCTTCAAGATGACATTAAGACACTCAATACAAATATTTATTACACACTGTATAAAGGAAGTAGTGAAAACTTAACATGGATATTCCCTAAGCATGATTACAAACTGTAATTTCGGTCAAAATCAACCTTCACAACTATATTGACCAACTTAAAAAAACAAAAACAAACTACAACTACTAAGCGATGAGAAGCAGCGTACAAAAGAAAGTAAATGAAATGAGTTTTACACAACATTCGAAAAATAACCTTCATCCTGTCATTTAAACTTTTAATCAATGAATTACTGAATTTTATTTGAGGTTATTCATTGCCCTGTGCTGAAATATAATGTAAAGGATACTCAATAAAGTAAGTAATGTAAAATTACTATAAATTATTTTAACAACAAAGTAATATTAGCAATGATACAATACAATATATATATATCTTAAACTTGTAATGGGCACCCACCCCCCCGCGATTCAGCGGAAGGTCTGAGAGTTTATAACGTTAAAACTCGGATTTCGATACCCGCTGTGGGCAGAAAACAGATGACCAGTTGTGTAGCTTTGTGTTTAATGATAAACAAACAAACAATACTTCTAACGGAGAGTATGATAGAAATGGAGCGACTATGTTCCACACGAAGAAACAAATGTGAGTTATGTGGAAAGAAATATATCAAGCAAAGAAATGTTTTTTGTTTTTCTGTTATACTCAGAAATTTGTTTTTTTCACTAGATACAAATTATGTCTAAATTAAAAAATATATATATCTATATATATTATATGCCTGGATCCTTTTTAATTTATTATGACGAAACTTATACTACAGGATATATTTGAACATATCTGTTGCTTGTTTTTGAATTTCTTGCAAAGCTACACGAGGGCTATCTGCGCTAACAGTTCCTAATTTAACAGTGAAAGACTAGAGGGATGGTAGCTAGTCATTACCACTAACCGCCAACTCTTGGGCTACTATTTTACGAACAAATATTGGGATTGACTGTCACATTATAACATCCTCATGGCTGAAAGGGCGAACATATTTGACGTTGATCATCCTAATAATACCATAGTTCTGTTTAAGAAGTATTTGTTGTTGTGAATATTTCTCT
>NW_013666057.1:251054-258133 GCF_000517525.1 Limulus polyphemus
CTGTTTAAGAAGTATTTGTTGTTGTGAATATTTCTCTTATGTATTGAAAATTAAAATTGAGCCTCGCTGTGAAAATAACTTTATTCTGTTTGTTATAACGTCACATTAAACACATTCAATAAGCTTTCAGAGAAATAAAAATGATTGTAAAGGTCACTTAAAATGTAAGTGAAAACTATAATAAAACCATCATAAGTAAAGGCTGTTGCTAACTTTTGTACATAAATATTTTACTTATTTTTATATTACGCTTTGTTATCCTTTCTGGATATCCTACATTAAAAAGTATAGTTTCATTTTCCAACGGTTTTACCCCTATTTGACTATGTTTATTATTTATAATTTTCAAAATGTTTTTGATTTATGGTTGTGTTTGGTTTATACGATTATTGTCTTCTGCTTTAAATAAAATGTTTGACCCCAGTGGCACAGCGGTATGTCTGCGGACTTACAACTCTAGAGACCGAGTTTCGATACCCGTGGTAGGCAGAGCACAGATAGTCCATTGTGTAGCTTTGTGCATAACTACAAAACAAATAAAATGTTTTAGATACGCAACATTTCGGGCTAGATTTCTGGGAGTTCAAATTAATATGGGTTTCTAAGACGAATGAACGCCACAAAAACAAATATCTTATTTGGTAATTTTATGAAGATGTTGGATAAATTTAATTCACATTTTAAATAGATCGAGATTAATTCCTATATATATACATAAGTTATTTGTAGCCATTTCTGATACCCTTTAAATATCCATGCAGCACATTAGAAAACATTAAAAATTTCATCACGTGAGTCGGTCTCCAGTGGCTAAGTATTTCCGTTTATATAGAGAGTATGAATACATTAGTTCACGTAATCACTTCGAGAAACCACGCCTGATTTTCAGAATTCCTTGCAGAAACTGAAAATAGATATCATCATGAAATTGTAATCGTTTTGATGCAGTTTAATGCATTTAAATTCAAAATCCATTTACATGTAGACTTTTCATCTACATGTATTTGACGAGAGCATAGCAGCAAGATCAGGTGCTAAAGGTAGTTGTATTATTTCTTTTATGGTCAATATATTTTATTATGTATGCATGCCATATTTTTGTGTTAAGTTAATTGCTGTATTTTTCCTCTCATGTAAAAGAAATAAAACTAAAATGGACTCTTTCATGCTTACAATAAAGTTGAAACGAACACTTTGCTAATCACACCAAAGATTACTGTTCCATTAGCAGTTTATGGAAATTTCAACTTTTCATCACAGAAACATAAGTCCTATAGTCTAGCATTAAACAGCATATATAAAGAATACTATTGTAGTTATAGATAATGTTGAATTTCCAGGAAGGACTTGCACTCATGCGAAAGCAAAAAGTTTTATAATTAGTAATGATGGCGATAAATTTGATAATTTTTGAAGTGATTGTATTGCTTTGTAGTTTCAGAATTTAAGGCTTATTTCCCGGCAAATGTTCTGTTTACACATTATTAAGTTCCAGATACGAAGCAATAAAATGTAATTCATCGTTCCACAACACTAAACAATCACAGAGGCATAATTCAATTTAACAAATCCTACCACAGGTTGTCCTTTACACAGTAAATACACCAAAAAGTTGTTTGAGCCTGTAAAACACCCTTTGATGATACTTGAGAGGGAACTAAGTAATTATCTTAAACTTCACGAGTAATCATCATGGTGAAATTGAGTAGCCTTCTAGTTTAGTATTTCGAAAATATAATAGGCGTAGACTAATGGCTAATGTTTCGGGTTGCGGATCGAAAGGTCCAATTTTTGAGTTTCTCGTTTTTGAACCTGGGAGTCTTTGATTTGGCCGTTTGGCCTATGTGTAGCACGAGATTTCGGTGTTCAGGTTGAAAGCTAAATACCATCATTTGTTTTTTTTATATTCTTAAGGAAGATGAAATTCGTATAAAATGTTCTCGAAGAATTCCTCATTTTGTCTATAAACTCTTCTGTTTCTCTAATATCTTTGAACTATAATATTCATTCTCTCAATTGATAATCATATACATGTAAAGATGCATTTCGCGCCTTGGGGCCAAATGTGCCCAGACTGTGAATCCAAAGGGTCATTTTTTAGGAACGTGTTTGGCACTTTAGGGTCGTGGACGTGCTATAAAAGTGACAGTTAGACCCCAGTATTCTATCAGTCAATAGCAGCCCAAGAGTTAGCAGTGGGTGTTGTTGACTAGCTGCTTTCCCTCTAGTTCTCTCACTTTAAAACTGCTCTTAGCCATTGAAATTCCCTAACAAACAAACAAATTATCGCCTTCTGTAAATATATACTTTATATATTACTACTTGTCAAATTTCCTTCTTAATAAGCGTTTAATTTTTTTTTAATTCTTCTATTGTGTATAGATGAACTATGTACTATTTTAACTAGTTAGTTCTTAAATAAGCATTTATTACAGCTAGTTTTGTTCAAAACATTTAGTTGGATAGTTTGTATTACTATATTCTTCCTGAAATTTGGTTATATTGGCTTGGTGGTTAGGGTGTTCGACTCGCAATTTGCGGGTCGCGGGATCAAATCCCAGTGCTGGTCATTCTCGCCTTTTCAGCCATGGGGCGTTATAATGCGACTGTCAATCCTACTCTTCGTTGGTAAAAGAATAGCCCAAGAGTTGGCAGTGGGTGCTGTCGGACAGTTGCCTTCTTTCAGGTAGGAAGTTCAAAATTAGAGCCGGCGACAGATAGTCTTAATAGCTTTGCCATAAACAAACAATCCGAAATATTTTAGTATACTAAAGTTAGACCTTTTGAAAATATTTTATTAATTTTATATCCGTATAATTTCTGATACTGAAAAAAAAACAACAACAAAAAACAGTTCTTCATGTTAAATATGTTTGTTTATATATGTATACCTATAGTATGTTAATATATGTATATATACATATTTCCAGCTATTTTCATCTATAAAATACAACGTACAAAATTTCTGAAACAACCTTGAAGTGACTGAGGAATTTGATTGTGTATGTTGTAATATTATTCTGTGTATCCTAGAATCACTTTTTTTTTGCAGATTTTGGTTCACTTCAATCATTGACTTTTTCTAACAGTGAAGTTGAATCGCTTGTTTATTTCAGATTATTCACTCACTGCTCAAATAATTAAGTCACTTTATATTTCGGTAAATATTGATAATTATTAATGTTTTTATTAATGGCTTGTGATTTTAATCCCTCCTATCATTCCTTTCATTGTCGGCAAAGTTCAACAGATGTTTAGAAAGTTTGAGTTTTGTGCCTTCACTCTTTAACAACGTGTTTCACAATAGACCCATATAGTGGTATAATCTGGAACTGGATTTGTCTTATGGTTTGTCACGTAAGCTTTTGTAGACTTTTCTAATGTATCTGCATTTATAGAATAAAGTAGACATAAAGTCATGAAATTAACAGAATATTTGCTAAGTAAATATTTCATAAAACCTAGATTATGAATCATATATAATAGATTCTCATAATTAAAACCATTACGGCAAGCGGTCTTCAGAGGTTAACTTGTATGATTAAATTTGCATGTTTCATTAACCCCACTGTGTCAGTAATTGTATATGGCTTATAATGTATATGAAGTTTGGTTCTATTTTTTGACACTTGAAATTATTTCGTGTTTTATTTTAAGTATTTGTAAGTTATCCAGGCTGTTGGTCATAGAAAACCGTTAATTTTCTAATTAGAAATCTCTTTGCTGTGGAAGAAATTTTTATTGTTTGTATATTTAAAATTTGTTGTTTACTTCCTCGTGGTAATCTTTTACTGTTCTTTCCAATACAATTCAACCTATAATACAACGCCAGATTAGTAGCTCAGAAAAGGTATTTACAATTAGCATTACCAAACTGCAGCCACAGTGTCCCGTTTTTCAGTATATTCCATAAAACAAAAGCTAAAAGTTCACAATCTTTTCCTAAATGACCTCTCCGTGTTACAAATATTCTCCGACGCTAAATTTTAACCTTCTTATTACAACTATGAAAACTAAAATCATATTAAACTTCTCGCGTTACTCCTGCTTATTTTATAATAGAACAGTAATTGGTCAAACTAGTAATTTCTTCAGTTGTTGTTATTTTAGAATTTTCCACAAAGCAGCTCTTGAACTGCTCTTGTGTAACACATTTCTTCAGAAAATAAGCAATTAGTTTTCCAACTCTTGGTCGAATCATGTTCGAATACTTCTAAAGAGAATCCCCTCAGTGTCACAGCGGTATGCCTGCGGGCTTACAATGCTAGAAACTGGGTTTCGATACCCGTGATGGGCAGAGCACAGATAGTCCATTGTGTAGCTTTGTTCTTAATTACAAACAAACAAATCTTAAGAGAATAAACAATTATTTTCTTAATTCTATCTATACAAATTAACTATCAATATGAAAACAAATATAAAATATGTCCCTGTTATTATTTTTGAAGAATCTTTTAGGGTTAGACAACGCTGCACATATCTGGTCAAATGTATTTGTTTTTTATTCGTCTTCTTTTCTTTTTTTTTAATAGCTGTTTATTCTCGTTAGATATCAACTAAGTTGTTAACGTCTGGGATATTTATTTTTCATACATTTTGTTTTGTTAAGAAATAAATATTTGTAATTTGGTTATAATTTAATTGTATAACAAGTTTTCTCTCTTATTCAGTTTTCATTATTAACCCACTTAGACTTTCAAATAACATTGTAATGTACGTTAAGCCGTAAAAACGTGTTTTTTCTTCCACATTTATTCACAACAGTATTCAGATGTTTGGAATGTCAGCTAGTTTGTAGAAAAACACAAAATATCTCGCTTTTATGTTTTAATGCACTTATATAACCTACGGTATGAACCAACATTAACTTCTAATTTCGTGAGATTTTTATCCATATTACGTAGAGTGTGAATTTTCAGAATATGTTGCCGTTGTTTTTCAGTTACATGTTAGAAAGAACGTGCATTGTTTTAACATTTGTATTGCTAAATCGTTGGTAAAATTACAAGTTAATGTTACATTTACTAAAAAACAAACTATAAAACCTTTTTAAAGATAAGTAAGACTAAGTAATTTCTTAATTATACAGATACATATTTCCTTCACCCTTAGAAAGGGAATAGAAAATTTAAGGAGAATTAACCAAATTAAATATTTCATGATAATAGTACATCGAAATAAGTTTCGTAGGTAGAATTAAATACAGTACATTGCATACTCAGACTAAAGAAAGCGGATTATATAGCATATGAAATAAATTGAGAAGTGTACATAGATTTGTAGAGTCCTGTAACTCACATCTACAGACTAAAGACAGTGAATGGGTTCAAACTGACGTGTCTTTACTGAGAAATAATAATATGTAGAAGGAAGATCTCAAACCATAGATACTTTAAAAAGTTGACAGCAAACATCCAGATTATGCTCTGTTTGTGGTACACTCAAGCTAATGTTATATCCTTAATGACTGTGGTGTTCCAATATAACTCTGTAAGTGAGAAGCAGAAGTTCAAACATCCAGATTATGCTCTGTTTGTGGTACACTCAAGCTAATGTTATATCCTTAATGACTGTGGTATTCCAATATAACTCTGTAAGTGAGAAGCAGAAGTTCAAACATCCAGATTATGCTCTGTTTGTGGTACACTCAAGCTAATGTTATATCCTTAATGACTGTGGTGTTGCAATATAACCCTTTAAGTGAGAAGCAGAAGTTCAAACATCCAGATTATGCTCTGTTTTTGTTACACTCAAGCTAATGTTATATCCTTAATGACTGTGGTGTTGCAATATAACTCTGTAAGTGAGAAGCAGAAGTTCAAACTTCCAGATTATGCTCTGTTTTTGTTACACTCAAGCTAATGTTATATCGTTAATGACTGTGGTGTTCCAATATAACTCTGTAAGTGAGAAGGAGAAGTTCAAACATCCAGATTATGCTCTGTTTGTGGTACACTCAAGCTAATGTTATATCCTTAATGACTGTGGTGTTCCAGTATAACTCTGTAAGTGAGATGCAGAAGTTCAGAAACAATAATTAGGAGGAACTAAAAAAAGCAGCAAAAATATCATAGAATAATGTATGAAGATGAAGTATAGGATATCATAGAAGAATGTATGAAGATGAAATATAATATCATAGAAGAATGTATGAAGTATATAATATCATAGAAGAATATATGAAGATGAAATATAGGAGGTCCAGAATAACTGCACGAACTCAATAAAGACACTGTGACACCTATTCAGACACCCGGACACATATTCTCTAAGTTTTAGAAATAGCATCAATGTAGAAGAAAGGTTGAATAAAATAATAACATTTTAGATATAAATAACTTAAGATATTTGAGATACACATAAGTTATAAAATATATCATAGTACATAATAAGATTAATATTTTCCAGTTTCTCATATTTTCTTGATGTTTCTGTATGAACATTATCACCTGACTTTTGTTATATGACATTATATCATGAGTGTCATGTTATAATTATGTTACATTGGTTATATTTTGTAAGTTTTACATTTTGAAGGATGGTTATGTTTAGATATTAAATTCATTGCAGATTTTTTATATATGTCTTTGTGTAAAGATGATTTTGATAATATTAGGTTTAAGTTGTATATTTTTTGCGGTCAAGAAATAGTCGCGAGATACAGGATGTATTAATTTCCCGATATTTTTAAATGTACAAGGACGAAGAAATTACATATTCGAAAAAAATATGAAGAATCTTCAATGTACATAAAAGTCATCTTGATTTAGTGAAATATGCCATAATGACGATTGAAATTGTTGAAACATTTATAACATTAAGTAACAGATTGTTATGCCTTCTATAATGTTTATTCTTCAAAATAGAAAGAATCCAATGTAGAACATAGGTATTACTTAAGGAAAGTTAACTCAGACCAGCGAAACAAGGTGAATGTAAAACATAGGTATTACTTAAGGAATGTTAACTCAGATCAGCGAAACAAGGTGAATGTAAAACATAGGTATAACTTAAGGAAAGTTAACTCAGACCAGCGAAACAAGGTGAATGTAAAACATAGGTATTACTTAAGGAAAGTT